>NC_136490.1:34352075-34487075 GCF_053919585.1 Euprymna scolopes | reverse complement strand
AAAGTTGAAAGTTGATTTATTTGTGAGTTGACATGGTTGAGCATGAGACATAGTGATTTTTAAACATTCTGTATCTATCTATAAATAGATGTACAAAAAGATGCATGGAGATATGGTCTGATGAGCATGAAGCAGTAAAAAAAAAAAAAAAAAAAAAAAAAAAAAAAGAAAAGAAACGGTAGTTTTCATGAAAATTAGATTTCCCCCTACCCCCAAACCATTATTTTATTTAACCAGTCCGTCGTTAATGACAGATCTATAAATAATTCTTCAGGTACTTGGTTTTATGTGAGGCGCTATCATCCATATTTCAAGACTGAAAGGTTTATTTCTTTTAATTGTATTTGTGTGTATGATAAATGGGCTGGATTCACGATTCATAGTTTGTCAGGTGGAAAAACCAAAGCCAGAAACATGTTACAATTTAACTATTTAAAAAAAAAAAAAAAAATATATATATATATATATATATATATATATATATATATATATATATATATATACTAGCAGAGAAACCCGCGGTTTTCCAGGATTGAATGAGGATAAACAAATTTTCTACCCTCCCATGCTTTTATTGTCATCAAAATCATTGAAACCACCAGTTTTTCAATCAAATCGATTAATTGCCTACTCTAGTTAGGGACCCATTGCAGTGCACTAGAAAAAAGCTTCACATGCCTCTCTGCAGTGACAGTCTACAATACATTGCAGTTTATACTGCACTGTAGAGAATCTACTATTGATTATAGAAAATTATCTGTAAATAATGGCTTAAAGTTTAAAATGCAAAAGTCAAGTATCATGGTTCACTTGTGCTCTAAACAAAAATTGATTTCGAACGCGCCCCCATTTTATAAAAGAACCTACTGTTGAGTTTATATGACAAGCCTTTCTACTTGTGTGGTGATAAAAACATCTTAAATGCACATGTTAGGTTGTATAAAAGTGTCAATTTTAGTCAAAATTTGATTTCCTACTTCAATTGGATTTTTTTCCATTATTGATTTTTGAGACTTATCAGGCGCATTCTGACACAAAACGCATGTAAGAACACTCCCAGATACATCAAGTATCTTTAAGTGAAATTAAAAAAAAAAAAAAAATGGCTTAACTGTTTACGAGAACGAACTCTGTCTTGCGAGCACGCACGCAAAGTTTCTTCTATATAATAACAAAGATAGAGATAGAGATTTTTTTTTTTAATTTTGTCAATGTGAAAACAAGAGAAACAAAACGCGTAATTCCAATGAATCAGCAAAACTTGATTTGGTTGATTTTTAGAATTAGGTACTCGCAGGAGAGACAATGTAACGGTTGCCAAAGTAAACCATGTAAATCCAGTAGAACTAGAATTGCTATTCTGCGCCCGTTCCCAGGCCACCTAATTTGTCCAACATGTCCAATATGCATACAAAAACAAATAAATAACTCAACATTTAAGTTATCTTGAGATTTTAAAAGTTGGACCTATGTAGCATTTAAGCCAATACATCAAACTAATTCCGACTAGTCAATTTTCATTTCTTACTGTTGTACCGGGTTATTAACACTATAACGATGTATCGTGTAGTTTCACCTGGACAATTTATAATATGAAAACATTTTCCAAATATGACTGAAAATTAAGATCAGCAAGGGAAATAACTCATTTCAATTTTTTTATTTTTTTTATTTTAAGTGCAAGCGAATAAAAAAGATTATAAAATAAAACTTCACTGCATTCGGACAATGCCAGGTGTTTTTTTTTTTTTTTTTTTAGTAAATAATTTTTAACAACTGGAAGAGGTAGATAAAATATAGTTGTTTTGCTTAGAAAAATCTGTATAAAGGTTATGGATTTAGTATATCCAAAAATAAATGTTATTAAATTAAAAACAAACAACAAAAACAAAAAAAAACTTAAACACACACACACAAAAATGCTATATTTTATAAAATAATATGTCCTTTTCCATTTATTTTTTTTTTTACCTCAATGAATTTTTAAGTTGTAGACATACAGACAAAATATTTTAACTACTCAAGTTTTAAAGATATAAAGAGATGTAAACAAAGTATACTAGCATTCATTGAATATAATTTTTTCTTCAATTTTTCTTTAGCATGCGTTTCTTATAGGAATAAAGATTACAATAAAACTAAAAGCGAATTCATATATATTGTTTTCTAAAGAAAAGAAGTGATTCACTAAGGAAATCGAAGTCCCGACCCGTTAAAATTTTAAATATACACTATTTTGATAAAATTTAAATCAAATATATAACATTTTCCGGGAGGATACCTCCCCCCACCCTCATTCTTCCAACATGGAAGCAAAACCTCACTTAAAACTTTAAATATGTATACAATACATGTACAAAACGTTAATTTAGAAAATTTCAAAAATTGTAGCTTCTTACTATATTAAGGGTATGTGGGGAGCAGGGGGGGGGGGGGCTTCCCTACATCCAGAAAATACCAGTATCTCGTTTAGTGTGTGTGTGTGTCTAATATTTATTTTATATAGACAAATATTACAGAGTCGTTAAATAAAATATATTTTGCGACTTTTTATTGAGCACTCGTAATCTGGTTTTAATTCATGAATTTTATCTCCTGAATACCTTTAACTTGGTGTGTGTGTGTGTGTGTGTGTGTGTGTGTGTGTGTGTGTGTGTGTGTGTGTGTGTATATATATGCACACACACAAACAAACAAACAAACGCGCGCACTTGAATTCATCCCCTTAACAAGGCACATTGCCATTGAGACGTAAAAGGACCGAATTTGAAGTCATACCTACATGGGTATTCTAAGTGAGAAGTTTTGCACCAAGATGCTCCTTTGCATTACATTTAAATTTCTGCAGTCAGGGAAACAAGTGTCAGGGAGGGAATTCCAAAAGTTAGTAGTTTGAGGAAAGAAGTTATTAGAGTAGAAACCTCTTCCATCATCTAGGGACCTGCTTAGTGAAGGGGTGAGATTTTGTTAACTGTCGGACGAGGGGGGGTACCAGTGTAGACATATCAATGTTCTTAATTCGTTGTATGTCAAACTACATATTTCAAACATATAAACACAGTATCCATTGTATCCAAGAATACAATTTTTTTTTAGGAACAGGGGGTTACATTTTATTACACCGTGCATCTTTTAGACTAATGAAAGCAGTATTGTATTTCCTAAGATAACTCGAACATAAGGACATATTTATAAGGTAAAATGTCTCTTTACACTCGTAATAGGTTGTTATTATTATACTCATCCTATTGAAAGGCATACCAAAATGAATATTAGATTCAACTACAGTTTGGCTCCATTGAAAAAATTCTTTTTTAAGATATTTTTAACAGAATCATAGTATTTCCTTGATTTTGTTTAATGTTTAGCCTTCACTTTTTAAACATTTGTCTTAAAAATGAATTTAAAATAGGATTTTCTTCAAAAAAAAAAAAAAAAACTGACGAAATTAAAACATGACTATTTTATTTAAAATGAACATGTCAATGTTTTGTTTATTTTTTTTAATTTATTTCAAATACTGATTTCAGGAAAATAATTTAGCATTGCCCCCAAAAAAGATTTTGTGTGTGTGTGTGTGTGTGTGTGTGTGTGTGTGTGTGTGTGTGTGATTTTATTAATTTTCTTTTTTTGAAGATTGTAATGCTGCGAACATCTCCCCCCCCCCGCTTTTTATTTATACCAGCCGAAGGCTCTTTTTTTAGTATCCTCGTTGTTCCCTTAAGTGCAATTGTGTGTGTGTTATTTAAAACACATGTATGTATACTTTTACTGGCGTATGAGTTGTTCACATTTTTATGTATACTAACATTCCATCCCACAATAACCGCTTCCTGATATTTGCAATTCTCAAATGTTATAGTTTGAACACAATTAGCAAAAATATACAAACTTGCAATTATGTACGAGATAAATATTATCGAAAGCATGCATGCGTTTGTTATAGCACATGTGTTACTAGGTAGATGAATGCATAAGAGTTTGAAAAGTTATTTTATTATATATCAAATTTTAGTCATTCAATGAATTTAAAAATTTATACTATACCAGCTGATTGTTGGGTAATTTTATTCTGAAGTATATATATATATATATATATATATATATATATATATATATATATGTGTGTGTGTGTGTGTGTGTGTGTGTGTGTGTGTGTGTGTACACATAATACAAAGGGAGAAAATAGATAAACATTTCCCCCTTCTCTATTTATATCAATTAATATCAAAACTTGTTTATATTCATATAAACGATATCTATTATGTTAGCAATATTGTCTTTTTTTTTTTTTTTTTTTTTTTTTTTTTTTTTTTTTTTTACTATACAACTGACCTCCATCGCAGAGGTTGGCCAATCAACAGACTTAGACATTTCATTCATATATTCATTCATATAAAAAGCAAAATATTCCAGAATTCATTCAGTTACAATAAACGAATTTCGGGTATTTTTAGTTCGTTGCATTTCAAAACCAATGCGCAAAGATCAATAGAACACACTCAATCTTAATGTTCTAAATATGCATACTCACACTACTGCTACAACATTTACAAGATTCACAACCTGCCGGAGAGCGGGGGGGGGGGCGAAGGGGGCACAAATTGCATGGCCAGAAACTATTCTTCATTCACCGATAAATATCAAGTTGAGATTCTGAACCAAATATTATCGTCATCGTCAGAGATTCCTTATTTCTAACACGTTAGCATCAATTTAAAAGTATGGTGCAACAACAGTACAATAATAACAGCTCTGTTTGAATAAGAATGTAAACAGTATTTAGAAGAAGGTAGATAAAATTAATGAATTATGTAAACCAGTGCACTCATATTCTAAGAGAAGAAATTCAAAGCAGAATATCCTCTTTAGAAGGGATGACATCGATTTAGTGTGTGTGTAATATATACATATTACGCACACATACACAAAGAAAATTAACTTATGACAGGAAAACATTTACATTATTTATTGAATCAAATGTTCAAAGACAGGAATTATAATAAAAGTTGTTCCTTAATTCATCGAGTTTCACAACTTCATGCTTTCTTCTAATACACACACGCATTGCTGATTAGTTACATATCTAACGACCGAGTTTCATCTAGTCATACTGAAGAGGCATGATACGGAAAAACAGCTGTCAGTTAAGGACATGACTTATTTTTTTTTAAGTCATCAAAATTATAAATCACGACAATGAAATGTTATTACTATAAATAATTCGATAAAACTGTGAAATTTGGATCTATCTTAAGAAGAACAGGTCTTGGAGTGAATGTGGTATTGTGGTAAGCGAGATATTTCCAGTTGATAGACAATTTTAAGTAATTGAAGCCAAAGATGACCAACGACACCAAATATCCCCACACTTTTTTTAATGGCCGTGTGTCTAATTTGTTCATAATGTATTTTTATATTTTGTGCAAATAAATATTTTGAAGTTATAAATCAACGCATTCGTAGAATTTTTTTTTTTTTTTTTTTACATGCGTTTTTCAGAAAATTTTATGGAAAGGTTACCAGGAAGGATATCCACGTCAGAAAAGTCTCTTCAATTTGTCCGTGTCTTTTTTTTTTTTTTTTGTTTTACATTTACGCAAATATTATTTACATATAAATATCACCTTTAATAAGTTACCTTATATGGAAAAGTTATTCAATATCGGGTATAAACCAGAGATAAATATAAATCATTACGTATACAGAATCTAGTGTCCGTGTTAGCTGGCAGTTTCATGCCCAATGTGATCATTAGACCATGTTTAGGTTAGAGAATCAGATTGGTCGCAAAACTGCAAGTTAGCATGGGAATTTGATTCAATGTCATTTGTGTGTGTATGTGTGTGTGTCTACGTGCATATACACATGTGCATGTATATGCATTTCTTCGTAATCCACATTCTCGTCTTTCTATCAGCTGCATTATCATCACCGACAGCAAGCAAGGTTGTCGAGAGAGAGAGAGAGAGAGAGAGAGAGAGAGAGAGAGAGAGAGAGAGAGAGAGAGAGAGAGAGAGATTGGAAGAAATAAAGGAAGAGAGATTAGAGGATGGGACCATCAGACACCGACAAAAGATGTCATCGGAAGAATGTGCACGCGCACTTGCGACTAAGAAATTACACGAGATCCACACCACAGTTCAACATACCTGATAAACTACCTCTTGCATCTTCCATTAGACATTGCAAAATTAAAAAGAAACACTGGTGGGTGGTGGCAGTGTCGTGGGTGGTGAGACAGGTGGTGTAGGTGATGGTGGAGTTACCCTCTCGTGAGTGCTGATCGCGGTACCGACGACAATGACGGATGAGAAAATTCTGAAGATTCGAAAGTCGGAGAGTGCACTTAGATGTGGCCTAACGTAAACAACAACCTCTGCTAGTAACGCAGATCTATGCTCATGTAAAACGGCTTCTTATGAGACAGGAGAGTTCCTATTATCCACGAGTCCTGGTAGCAAAATGAAGATTTGCCAAACTGACTAAAGAGAGAATGTGTACATTTTTAAAAAGAAAGACAAGCAACGAGAGAGAGAGAGAGAGAGAGAGAGAGAGAGAGAGAGAGAGAGAGAGAGAGAGTGATATGGTAGAAGAGCTAAAAGAAATCAATATTCAAACTCCTCTACCTTCTCCCTCTTCTGCTATTCTTTTCCAAACACGCACAAAAAAAAAAAAAAAAAAAAAGGCGATGCTCGTGAATACACAAAAGGGGCATTTATATATTTTTGGATATCCCTACTCAATAATATTCCCCGTTTCTAGCTAATATTTTATAACGCAAGAGGGGAAAAAATTAATTATATAGAACTCTAAAAACAAATATTCATACTAAAATAAATATAGAAATAATAGTTGGACGTATCTCTGTATTCTTTCAACTGTCATTCAGTAGACATACCTCTATTAATATCAGTAAGAGAAGGAAGAACGGTTAAGAGTTGGGGACTTTATTCTTATAAGTTAGAAAAATATTTTTATGGAAAGAGACAGAGAGAGAGGGGGAAGTGAAAAAAAGATTAAAAAGAAATAAAAAGTACAAGGAAAATAAAAATATTTTCAAAAGCTGAAAAAAAGGCACACCACAATGAGGAAGGGAAGAATAAAAAGCACACAAAGAGATGGGAGAA
The DNA here is from genome assembly GCF_053919585.1 of Euprymna scolopes. Classification (NCBI taxonomy): domain Eukaryota; kingdom Metazoa; phylum Mollusca; class Cephalopoda; order Sepiida; family Sepiolidae; genus Euprymna; species Euprymna scolopes. Next base: position 34,479,945 of record NC_136490.1, on the reverse strand, counting down.
GCAAAAAAGTGCGCAACCAGACGACGGGCCCAAAAGAGGCACGCAGCCAGACGACGGGCCCAAAAGAGGCACGCAGCCAGACGACGGGCCCAAAAGAGGCACGCAGCCAGACGACGGGCCCAAAAGAGGCACGCAGCCAGACGACGGGCCCAAAAGAGGCACGCAGCCAGACGACGGGCCCAAAAGAGGCACGCAGCCAGACGACGGGCCCAAAAGAGGCACGCAGCCAGACGACGGGCCCAAAAGGGGCACGCAGCCAGACAACGGACCAAAAGGGGCACGCAGCCAGACGACGGACCCAAAAGAGGCATGCAGCCAGACGAGGAAGCAAAAAGGCACACAACCAGTGAAGGGGCACATGACTAGCTGAGGGGCAAAAAGGCACACAACCAGACGGGGCGGGGGACAAAAGGCACACAACCAGACGGAGCGGGGGACAAAAGGCACACAACCAGACGGGGCGGGGGACAAAAGGCACACAACCAGACGGGGCGGGGGACAAAAGGCACACAACCAGACGGGGCGGGGGACAAAAGGCGCACAACAGAACGAGGGAAATAAAAAGACACAAAAGAGGGTTGGTAAAGTGCGTGTATGTGCGCGCGTGCAAATACCACGTTTTCATATATTTAACTAGAAAACACTGCTCCACACTGCTCAATATTTAAAATTGATAAATGAAGTTGGACCAATAGGTTTGCAGTATCCAACTCGGACCCACTATGAAATCGTTCATAGTAGATAGTTTGTTTTATTACATATAATAAAATCTGAATGCAAATAATTGAGACATGTGCTATTTCTGTAATGCAAAAACTATAAGTCTTTCCTATTCAATTACAACGTCATACAATGATGAGTTATGAGAGATTCTTTTCGGTCAGTTAATTAAAACACTGCAGGAAGGCAATATAACAAGACTTCAATTTTGTGTGAGAGTACGCGAGAGAAATGAAACCCTAAATAAAAACAATTTAAAACGCAAATATTAATAAACTTGTCCATTGCTGTGTAATTGGATTCATGGGCAAATTACAAATTTTATTTATTACGGTTAAGTTACGCCCTTAAATTGTAACCAAGAAAATTGAAATATGTTCAGAAGGAAAAAGAGTTTTCAATGAAAAAATTAGTCACTGCGAGAAGCATATCCTCAGTATTAGTTCTGGTGCTATTATAAGAGTAGGATAGGATGGAGTAAGTTAATGAGACTTCTACCATTAATAACTAGCAATGCATTATCATCGTCAACTAAAGGAAAGGTCTACCAAGCACGTGTCCGTAGTGTGTCGTTCTAAAAGTAAAGACTCTTATTTTTTTTTTTTTAATCCAAAATGTTTAAAAGCTACGAAGACAGGAGTGGTACCATTAAAACGAGTGACCGTTTTGTGCTCCAGAATGTGTTTTCCTATATAGTCACCCCCATTCTCAATGTACTTTTGCCAGGAATTCAATGCGACATATCTGCTTCTGATGTACGTCCATAACAGGGGTTGCTTTCTAAGAGTCTCACACTATCAATATCCACAACAGAAAGATGAAAGTTTCATGTCATGAATGCATAAGTTCAGTCATCATAACAATGCAATTTGCAATCTCATTTGATCCATTCAGGCAGAATAAAAATATATAGGATGCATCAATTTTGGAATACTCTTTGTATATAGAAGTGAAACCAGGCTAGTGAGGATTGAGGGTATGCATTGCCTGGAGAGAAATGATACGCAAATAATACAATGGATGTGCAACATGAATCTTAAAAACAGAGTTAGATTTGATGAACTTAGAAGAAGATTAAATATGGACAGTATAGAGAGATGTGTGTAAAACAGACTTCAATATTAGAATCATGTTTAAAGAATTAAAGTTCTTGTGTCAGTAGATGTAGAACAGTTAAAGTGGTTGCAGAAGGCAAAAAAAAAAAAAAAAAAACATCGGAAAAAGTGATAAGAATGTATTTGAGAGAAAGAGGGATAATAAAGACCCGGTCAGTGATAAATTAGTTTGGAAGTAATTTGTAAAGGCCATCCAAAACATGCTAGCATGTAAAACAGATAAACTGAATATAATAATGACTGGCAGGACCTGTGGAAATTCCACAGCGGACTCTTTCATATGTAATATATTGATGTTGGCATTCTGTGGATGTTCAGTTCATTGTAGCTCTTTTGGTAAAACTGCAAAAGTATTTATCTAAGCTAACAGGAACGCTCAGCATATATTATAATTTATGCAAAGTCAATTTTCTATTGATTCTTATATATTATAAAGTTATGATTTCAAAATAAAAAAAAAATATCCATATGACTTGGGTGCATCAGCTTGAATCGAAACTAAAATCAAAACTTAAGAATTCTTGACAAAATTATTTAAAAAAAAAGAAAAAAAAAAAAGAAAGATAGGTGACTTTAGTGCCATCAGTTATAATTTTTTTTTTTTTTTTTTTTTTTACACAGTGATCACCACTTATCAAGGCCCGGAAGCCACTCAGGGATAAGGGTTATTGCAAGTACATTACGTTAGTGTGGAGATTTGATGAAGTGTTTACTTAAGGGGGCGGTTCATTAGGAATTTGTTAACGTTGGACTTGAAGACATCCAAGTTGTAGTCCGGTGGGAAGCAGGCAGACGGAACAGAGTTCCACAGGCGTGCAGTTATAAGAAAGAAGCTTTGTTCATGGAATCCGCGTTTTGATTTAGGCACAGATATAGAGTGGGGGAAATTTTTCACAGTGGATTCAGCTAGACAGGTGTTTTTCGTGAAAGATTGGCGGGGGGGGGCAGAGATTGGAGTTCAGACGAGCACCTGCCATGGAAATAACGATAAAGCAAGGATAGGCTCGCAACGTCTCTCCTGTGGGAGAGAGGTTGCAGGGTAGAAAAAAGGGCATCCCCCACTAAGCCACGAAGTCTATTTTGTACTCTGTCAAGGCAGGATAGGCTGTTTTTAGCAGCTCCTGCCCAGATATGGCAACAGTATTCCATCCTTGGACGTACTTGGCTTTTATATAGATAGAGAATTGCATCAGTAGTGATATATCTTCTGGAGCGGTAGAAGGATCCCACATATATAATCGAAACCGAAACTTGTTAAGAATTCTTGGTAAAATTATTTATTACAAGAAATGGAAGGTCTTAATCAAATGATAGTAACTCCGAAGAAAAAGATGTAAGACACGCTATCGTATTAGTTTGAAAATATATAAAGTCAATTTATAGGTCGATTAAAAATTAGAGTATTAAAATCTGCAACAACTATGGATGGCAGTTATTGCTGAGAATGCAGTTAGAAGACTCGGAGTTCCTATCTCATCACAGTTACCACCTGACGAAGGCCAGAGGAATAGTTGGCTGAAACGTCATGAAACAACATCTAAGATGATAATAGTCCGCAATAAGATAAATTAAATCAATGTAGTGTATAAATTCAAATGCTCTCTAGGAGAATATAACTCCGAAAATAAATATAAGATTAATACATACATTGCATTTAAACAATACTAGTGCTTTATATCAACATTTAATAAAAGAACACAACTGCCCCCACCGCCAATCTTAGAAAAATCCTCATCGACAATACAAAAATTATACAATGTGAAAATAATCTAAAAAAATTAAAAATTCTTTAAGCGTCATACATATATAGATGACAAAGATGGCTATAGAATTATGAGAGTTTGAGGAAAAAAAGATTAATAAAAAATAAAATAAACAATAGGCAAAACATAAGTTAATCTTAAACAAATAAGATACATTATTAAAAAGATCTATTAACTACTAGAAAGACCGGTGTTTCATCGTTTTCAAGGGAAATTGAGGAACCCAAGAATTGCAAACACCAGAACTAAATTGGCAGGAAAGGACAGGAAATATTCGATTTCAGATAAAATATTTTAAAAAATATCCCCAAAAAAGCAAATATTAATAAACTTGGAATTTAAGGCAAAAAAAAGTTCTGGCGTTTGACATCTGAATTTTAAATTCAGTACATCGTATAGAATGTATTTATTTTTAGTCACCCTCAAACATGGCATGTTGCCACTGAGATCTAAAGCACTACTGTAAATTAGGTGTCATGTTTACAGAGAGCATCCTAAGTGGGGAGTTGTGCAACAAGATATTTATTCGGTAAACCAGTTTCAAAGCCAGTTTTAAACTATCAAGTCAAGATAGGGCACTTATGTTACCCTGCTGAAAAAATAATATTATTCAGAAAACGATTCTTAACATGAAGAGAGGAGGGTATTTATAACTATTCTCTACTTCCACCAAACAATTCAATAAAAAAAAAATATATATATATATATCATAAAACTCTAATTTAACTTGAAAATATGATTTTTAAAAAAATGGCACGGTAACGGAAGTACCTAAGCACCGTTTATTCATATTACATGTAAATTTCTGCATGTTGGTACAGTCAAGGAAACTGGGAATTCTAAAAGCAAGCAATTTGAGGGAGAGAAGCAATTAGAATAGGAAGTCTTCTGGCATATGGCGACGTCTACAGTCAAGGGTGGGACTTGGTTGTTTCTTTAGTTGGTCAAAGTGTAAGGGGCATTTACATTTAAGATTAAATTTAAATTAAAAAGAAAAAAAAAAAAAAAATATATATATATATGTTTTTTAACTCCAACTTCTAAAGAGTTCCTACCTAAAATAAAAATCCATTATTCATTGAACTTTTGAATAGTCAAGTCGCTGCCTGATGATATCTGTTGTTTGATTGAAACAAGTGGCTATTTGTAGCAGCGGGATGTGAGCATGTTTATATAACAATAAACAAGTATATATATATATATATATATATATATATATATATATATATATATATATAATGGGGTATATTGTTAGAAAGCTGCCCTGTTGTAAAAATGAAGATCCAAGAGTTATTTTAAAAAAATAAGCCAATTAAACTAATAAAAATGAGGGTCTTAGTTCAATTTTAGAATTACTAATCATTTAGGAAAAAAATGGCAGATAACCGGTACTTTTTATTTAAAGTCAAAAAGCATCTTCTCTAGTAAGATTAGCAACACCAAATAAGAGAAGAAAAGTCATAATATATCACAAAAATTTTTAAAAGACACCAATACACATAACAGTAAAAACTGGAGACTGGCGTTTAACCTCTGAATTTTAAATTTCTTGTTTGATCGGGCGCTTGGCTTTCTCATTAGTGTTCGACATGTAGAGTAGACCCATTTTTTTTTTTTTTTTTTTACAAGGTGGTCACTACTTATCAAGGCTCAATAGCTACTCGAGGATAAGGGCTAATGAATGTAAGGTGGTAGTTTAGTAATCATTAATGGTGTAGATAGGGTAGAATTTGGATTATTTAAGGGAATGACTCAACAAAAAATTGTTTACATTGGACTTGAAGGCTACCATATTGTAATCAACCAGAACGCAGGCCAATGGAACAGTGATCCACATGCGGGTAGTTCTAGGAAAGAAGTTTTATTTATAGAATCTGCATTTAGAATTAAGCACAGAGTGGGGAAAATTGTAATGAGTCGCCTGTTTTTAGTCAAAGCTTAGCAAGGGAGGACTATAGATTGGAGCTCAGACGAGCACTTGCCATGAAAATAATGATAGAGCAGAGACAGGCTCAAAACGTCTATTCTGTGGGAAAGAAGTTGTAGGGAAGAGAAAAGGGCATCGCCTACTAAGTTTCAAAGCCAGTTTTAAACTATCAAGTCAAGATGGGGCACGCAGAGCAGCTCCTGCACAGATGCATTCCATTTTAGGACGTATTCGTCTCTTATACAGATATTATAAAAAAGTGTAAACTTTGTAAGCAAAGATAGATTTTCTATACTTATTTTCTTGCATTTCCAAATCTTTATATAATCTATGATATAAAAGCGAAAATGTGTGTTAGTGTGTGCACATTTTTTTGTATGTCCGGCAAAGGCTTTTTTTCCGGGTGGGGGGGGGGCACTAATTCTTAAAACTTTATATACTCCCTAGATTATAAGATCTCCAAAAGGAGATTGTGTATCTTTTATTTGAGCGACTTTTACACGCTATTTTCGCAGTATTTCCTGCTCTCCGCGTATTTGTTTGGCTTTTCCATATAAAAAAGCAAAACTAAATCCATAGCAAACACTTCTCCCTGGCATGAGTGTCAGGGGCGTCCAGAAAGAAATGAACTTTGATCAATGCGGGTAAAACCTGTCATATCAAACAATTGCTATCCATTTGGGCACTCCCCTTTTTATGGGGACCCCAACATCTTGGGAAGACAAACAAATACGCAGAAACTGGCTTGCAGCCAAAGTTAAGTGCGGGATTTCATTCCCCTATGGCGTGATGTTTGACCTCGTTAAATTTAAGCACCTGTCACTTAACTTTTTAATCATTTAATTTCAACCATTCTCAGTTCCGCTGCCCTTGTAGCATTGCAGTAAGTTATTAGGCTATCACTTTCTTTTTCGCCTTCAGTTCAAGGATACGGGTTCGAGTCTACCTTCCTACGCCCCCCCCCTCCCATACACCGACAAACACCCGGGCAATGCCGGGCATCCTTGCTAGTCTATAATATAAAAGCGAAAATGTGTGTTAGTATGTGCACTCTTTTTGTACGTTTGGCAAAGGCTTTTTTCGGTGGGTGGGGGGGGGAGGGATTACCACTTCTTACAACTTTTTATATACTCCCTAGATTATAATATTTGATTTACGAAAGGAAGTCATCTCTATCTTTTATTTGAGCGACTTTCCCGCGTTATTTTTGTGCTATTTCTTGCTCTCACATGTTTATTCGTGTCTTTCACATATTAAAGTTAAACTAAAAATCGAAAGCGGTGTTCTCGGACTTTCATGTCGACATGTCCATTCAGCAATTAGCTTTAATCAAACTGGGGGAAACCCCTCACATCAGACAATTGCTATTCATTTGGACACTACCCTTTTTATGTGGGGAGTTTGTTTCTCCAACATCTTAGGGAAACAAACAAATACGCAATAAGCTTTAAGCTTAACTAGCTCTGCCCGATTTCATTTCTCTACAATGTGATGTTTGACCTAGAAAACCAGACATTTTTTAAGCGTTTAATTTCAACCATTCTCACTTCGTCTGCCCTCTTAGCGTAGCGGTAACATGTCACCTTTTTCTTTTCCGACTTCGCCTCAAGGCTTCGGGTTCAAGCCTAGCTGCCTACCAAAACTTTTTTTCTCCTCCTTACACACAAACACCCGGGCAACACCAGGCACCCCCGCTAATCAATATAAAAGACAAAGCGTTTTTGTATGTCCAGTAAAGGCTTTTTTTCGCAGGGTTCTCGGGTGGGAGTGGGGAGGTTACTATATTTTAGAACTTTTTATATATTCCCTAGAATGTAATATCTATAATTTGCAAACAGAGATTGTCTATATCTTATTTGAGCAACTTTTACAAAATTCACATTATTTTGTTCTGTCGCATGTTTGTTTGGCTTTTTTGTGTAAATAAAGTGAAAGTCACCAATGCAAAGGTGTCAGCGACCTCTTGAAAGCAATTAGCTTTGATCAATGTGGAGAAACCCCCTCATATCAGACAATTGCTATTCATTTGAGACTTTCCCTTATCCAGGGGAGCTTGGTTTCCCCAACATGGTGGAGAAACAAATCAAGCCGTTTGAGGAAAGAAACTATTACTCATATAATAGAAAGTTTTCTGACAACTGATGATATCTACAATAAAAGGGTTGGGTTTCAGTTGCATGTCTGGTTGGTTGGTTGGTTGGTTGGTTGGTTGGTTGGTAGCAGTTATTTATATGGGTGGGGGGTCAAGTGCAGTAAGCTCGAAGTATATTCCGTGGAAATATGGATGCTGTAAAGAAGTTACATCAAGCAACTACCAGAGAGCTCACAAATCACCGAAGAAGACCTACTTGATGTTATGGAGGATAGAGGGAGATGGCAGGAAGATCTGTGACACTACCACAACTTGATGATTAGAGAAGGATAGAAAAAAGTAAGAAATCGCTAGTTTGAATCCAATGTATTGTTATTTAGGTCTAATATGGAAAATCCAACTACCTTATATATATATATATATATATATATATATATATATATATATATATATACACACACACACACACACACTGGTTAAAAGAAAGAAAAAACACAACCAAATAAATTTATTTAAACCCAAGAATGGGTCTTCTCAAACGAGCTGGGAGATTCAGACTTGCATTTAATTTACTTATTGAGGGTGGACACAATGAATATTTGAATTTACTAGAAATAGATTTATAATGAGATTGTATTAAGTTTGTGTTTCTTTCTTTTAATCAGTATATATGCTTTGCTTCACATTAAGCTTTTACACTAAAGATTTTCTACAGAAACTGCTTTATCTTTTTGGATCAACACAACCACATACACACACACACACACTTGAAATTGGTATATTTAGGTGGCATTTTTTCCATTCAAGCGAACATTATTAAATGCAACGACGATACTTTGCTTCATGATTCTTTTTTTTTTTTTTTTTCTTTTTTTTTTTAGTTTTTCGATTTTCTGTATAATCTTTTATATAAAAATCGAAAATATTAATGAAGGTTCCATAATTGTTACTGTTACAAGCGTTTTTAATTCGTTCACGAATCATCTTCAGATGTGCAGGAAGTAAAAAGTGCGAAGGAGCGAAAATGGAAATCAAAAAGTAAAATATACATTAAACCATGTTAGGTGATGGTAAGTGAAAATTAAGTCGATGAGAAATCAATTAAAGTATAGGTCGATTAAAAATTAGAGTATTAAAATCCGCAAGTTCTTTCTTAGACGTTGTTTCACAACGTTTCGCCCAACTATTCCTCTGGCCTTCGTCAGGTGGTAACTGCGACGGGATAGGAACTCTGAATCTCCTAACTGCATTCTCAGCAATTACTGCCATCCATAGTTGTTGTCTCATGTTTTTGGCCAAGTAAGCCTCTGGTCGGCTTTGTAGTATTGAAACCGCTATCTTCAGACAATTCTCACTTGGAACCGTAGAATTTCAATTGAATAATATACCATTCGGTATGGACCCGACCATGGAAGATTAGATAATAAAATAAACGTGGATTTATAAGACCAAACTTGATCGACTTTTGGGGCCCGTGGCGCAGTGGATAGAGACGTTGAATCTCTACGGTTCCAGGTGAGAATTATCTGAAGATAGCGGTTTCAATCCCACCCAAAGCCAGCCAGAGGCTTACTTGGCCAAAAACGTGGTGAGACGACAACTATGGATGGCAGTTATTGCTGAGAATGCAGTTAGGAGATTCGGAGTTCCTATCTCGTCACAGTTACCACCTGACGAAGGCCAGAGGAATAGTTGGCTGAAACGTCATGAAACAACTAAGAAAGATGAGGATAATAGTCCGCAATAAAATAAATTAAATCAATGTAGTGTATAAATTCAAATGCTGTCTAGAATATGACTCCGAAAATAAATATAAGATTAATACATACATTGAATTTAAACAATACTAGCGCTATATATCAACATTTAATAAAAGAACACAACTGCCCCCACCGCCAATCTTAGAAAAATCCTCATCAACAATACAAAAATTATACAATGTGAAAATGATCTTAAAAAATTAAAAATTCTTTAAGCGTCATACATTAGAACCCATCACCCTGCTATAAATAATATTGCATTCAAGAAAAGCAGCAAGGTGTTAAAAATGTCTTACGTAGCGCATAATGGACGGACGTTGCCAATAGTGCCCACGAACTTGGTGATTTTAATACTCTAATTTTTAATCAGCCTATACCTTAATCGACTTCAAATCGACTTAATATATTTTAACTTATCACCTAACACGGTTTAATGTATATTTTACTTTTTAATTTACATTTTCGCTCCTTCGCAGTTTTACTACCTGAAGATGATTCGTGGACAAATTAAAAACGCTTGTGACAGTAATAAGTACGGAACCTTCATTAATATTTTAGATTTTGATATAAGATTACACGGAAAATCGAAAAAATAAATAAAAAGAATCATAAAGCACAGTATCTCCGTTGCATTTAATGTTTGCTTGAATATATATATATATATATATATATATATATATATATATATATATATATATATACTTTATTCTATAGATAATATAAAAATAAAGAGACTTCAAGAATGTTTTAATAGGTAATGTAATTTATAAATTTTCAAATGTAATAAAGTAGAATATATAGTCGTGATTCGGTGTATATTTAGTGTATGTGTGCATACACACACACATTATATATATATATGTTAGTGATGGGACGATTCCAATAAATTTCCCGATTCCGTTTCTTTGTAAATCTCTAAATATTTAACTATATAGTTGTATTGTTTCTCTGATTACCATAAAAAAACATGTTAAATCTGCAAATATTTTTCCTAAACGTAAAAATATGCTTGTGGGGGACGATCTATTTTAGCATCACTGTTAATTTAAAATAAATATTTATTATTTTATTATTACCAGCAATGGAAGATTTAGCTTTAAACAAAATCAAATAAAAAAGACAACTAAAAGAATCGTTTTGGCATCTGAAAAGCAGTACAAATTTTTCCGATTCTGATACTCTCAAATATTCAGCTTTTACCAATTCCCGATTTATCGTCCCAACACTAATATATATTTAAAATTTCAAGATGTCCATCTCCCTGTTTATTTCTTTAAAATGTTCAATTCTTAACAGCACCCGTTTTGTAGCACGAAATCATTAATGTAATTATTATCTCTACCCTTACTCACCAGAAGAAAAGGAACTCATCAAATTAAAAAAAAAAATAATAATATAAAATATAGGCAGGATTACAAAATCTGAAAACCGGAAGAGAAGTTGCAATTGTATTTTCTTTTCCATGGGTGCCTGGCGTTGCCCAGGTGTTTGGAGGTGTGTGTTGAGCAAAAAAGAGTGATAGTAGGAAGGCAGCTCGAACCCGTACCGCAAAGCAGGGAGGAAAAGAACGGGAAAAAAACCTGACGTCTTTGCTGTTACAACAACCGCCAAACTGGAAATAACGTAGGTTTTAATTAAGGCTAGACAATCGAAAGGAGAGGATGACTTTCGAAAATATCGACGAAAAAAGCGACCCCCCCCCCTGTAGAAAAGTGCCCAGTTGAAGGTGAAGATAATGTTTTTAGCCAATTTTTTTATATTTGTCGTCTGAAAGATCGAACTTCAAAACCATAATGATCTTGTAAAAATGCGTCGCCTCTGTCAAGGTTTAGGCAGACATGCAAACATACATATTTATATTGGTAACTCAAATTTTCGATCCAAACCAATTAAAAAGCTTGCCCTATCTCTGAATACCCTTTATGTCAAATTTCAAATGTTTAGACCAGAAATTGTCTGAATAATTTGGTAGAGACCGAAGCGGTCAAATTTATTTTAACTTTGACCCCTATTATGACCCCTTAACATTTGTTTTGGGCTCAAATTAAGTTATTAAATTAGATTCATGTCCAAGGAACCTATATCTAAAATTTCAAGTGTTTAGACGCAAAATTGGCGGAGGAGTTTGATAGAGTTCTCAAAGGTCAAATCGTTGAACTTGGACCCCTTAACAGCCAAATTTTTGGCTGAAAACGGATTACAAAGATTTTCCCAAATCTCAATATCCTGTATATTAAATTTCGAGTCTGTAGACTGAAAATTAACAGAGATATTGTGTAGGGAAATGTACACGGACACTTTCACAGCTATATATATATATATATATATATATATATATATATATATATATATTTATTATACACACACACACACTAAATATACATCGAATCACAACGACCATATATTCTACTTTATTACATTTGAAAATTTAAAAAATTACATTACCTATTAAAACATTCTTGAAGTCTCTTTATTTCTATATTATCCTTAGAATAAAGTATCTGTAAAGAGACTTCAGTTTTTGCTATCTAATTTACACACGTTTTTTCTAGTGTATATATATAAACTATGTTAATTATATAGCTTCTTAATTACATTATTTAGCTATACTGAAAAAAAATAAATGAAACTCATTCGCTAGATGCTCACAGAGATACTATTAAGCTAAGGAGAGAGCTGTGTTATTACTACTGCTACTATGCAAGTCATTATTGAAAAGTAATGTTCCTAGTCAGAAAAAAAAAAACTTTTTGAAAGAAATCGCATTGAAATAGATTTTGTTAAACCAAAATTATATAACAGAAATAAAAAATAAAAAAGAATCAATCACTAATTTTGTAGAACAAAATCTATTTAACAACAAAGATTAAAGAGACTAGCTTTACCTTATTATATAGATATTATACAAGTACTAGTATGAAAAAAGTATAGTATGGTAGCAGTATGGAAAAAGATTGTGTTAAGTTAGATTTTTCAAAATTTCAGGAGTCATAGTTGATAATCTGAGTTACAGATTTCAAAACATTGTGTTAAGTGTCAAGACAGTATGTTGAACAAAGATGGCGGCAGTAAATCAAATCGGTGAAGAATCAATGTAGTCCTGGTATTGAGTGTTAAGTAATTCCTAGTAACAAAGATGGCAGTGAAGAATCAAATGCAGTCTCGATCTGGAGTCGTTTCATGACAGAGGCAACGGCGAACTGATTGAATTCAAAATTCAACATTTTTTATAGTAACTTTTGAAACTTCTGATTGGTTGATTATTATAACTGGTTATATAAACGATCGTCGAAACCATTGAAGTCGTATCCTCATTATAGCCAAAAATATTTTAACACATTGATATACAATGTACCATTTTGGCTAATTTGAGGTTGCAGACATAAAATGAGAATTTAAGTATGCTACACCTACATCAATAATGGTCATGAGATTTTAATATCTGAAGGTGTTATATTCTGTCAAAGATCCAATAAATCATAGATTCAAAACGTTTTGTTTGAATTGTATAAGAGAGAAGTCATTAATCAGCTGCATTCTAATATTACCATTTTCAATCATGAAATGGTGATCCATCAAGCAAAAAGGAAATAAGATGTTCTGTATACAGCACAATCTGTACGACACAAGGAACACAAAAAAGTACGTGGAATTTGTAATAACATATTGAAATGTCAAGTCATAATCTTACCGAAAAAAAAAATGCATAGAAAATATTCTGTTGATATTTGTTAACACATGAATGCAGGAAAAGGCATTTACAATATCACACTTTTGTATTCAAAAACACCCACACAAAGATTGATGAAAAATATTCCATATTTTTTGATTAGTGTTAGAGTTCTATAAAAAAAAAAAAATAAATAAAGACTTAAAAATAAGTACATCTTATGTGCTACACAAGATGGTAAGCCTTTACAAAATACAAAGTGTCGTGAAAAATATAAAGTATGAATTCAGCAAAATAATTAAAAATAAGAATTCTTTCTCAAAATATGTCTTGTGCAACAGACGCAATAAATATATCAAAGGAAAAAATAATAGTGAATATGATTAGATCAAACTAGAATATCCGTCCTAGAATAGGTAAAAATCAATTCTCTACTTACAGAACAGTTTTATACCACTTTTATGCCCCCTTACAATGATTTTAAAAATACAAAAACAAGTGAAGCATGCATGGCTCATATATATATATATATATATATATATATATCTCACATGTACATCTAGATAAGACACTTGCGCCATTTTACCATAAAAAAAATCGTGGGATTCAATGTCCTAACTAATACGTGAATGTTTGAATACAGTACTTATCTGATAGCTAAATGTTTTGGTTTCGATTTTAGCTAATGGCAGTCAAGTCATATTTCTTCAAACTTTTGAAATCGCTATCATATATCGGGTACAATATAATAATCAAAAGAGAATTGGCTCTATAATAATAAATACAAAATCTGCATCAATTAAAATATATTTAAGCATATTTTATGACAGTGTGCTAGTATACATATTTGTCGTCCAAAGGCTTCCTTTTCATTAGCTACTACAAACACAACTGCTCTCTGGAGGTGTTAAAATATATTTCTTTTTTATGAAAAGGTTGAGTTGTTAAATTGTTCCAAATATAACAGGATTATATAATTCAATTATTTTCAGGTAATATAACATCCGAACTACTACTTCAGAGGTTACATCGGCTGAAACGTTGTGCACATAAAACTAAAGACAAGAACAGTAATATGAATACTCCAAATAATCGAAATAATCAATTCTCATCTAAAAAAATTCAGAAACAAATTTAATTTATACTTAATATGCTGCAGCAATCTACAAGAAAAGCTGATGAACCAGAATCAAATATTGATTTTTTTTTAAAGAAAAAAGCCAACGTTAGTTGATCTATTAGATGTTTATTTAACTATAGATTCCAAATAATGTGGTGCTTTTTATGGTGTGTGATTAGCTAGAAGAACAAGCTACAAATTTATTTCATTTGCAGACTTATCCTCATCTTCATAATTGTTCTTTTACCACATTTTGGCCAACTAATCCCCTGGCCTGCTTTCGTAAGATTGAACCCGTCCCGTTATTTTCAGACAATGCTCATCTGGAACCGTACTGATTTAACGCTTTTATCCACTGCGACACGAGCTTTGGATGTTTTGTTCTTCTAAACCAACGTTCATGTTATTATCTAGTCTTCCATCATCAGGTCTGTACCGAATGGTATATATATATATATATATATATATATATATATATATATATATATTTTATTGAAATCCTTTGAGATGAGTAATTTGTATATTTATTTATTTGTGGATTGTTATCCTCATTCACAGTTGTTGCTGAAAAAGGCCAGAGGAATAGTTGGCCGGAACGTGGTGAAACAACTATAAAGATGAAGATAAGTCTGCAAATAAATCAATATACAAATTACTCATCTCAAAGGATTCCAATAATAAAAAAAATATGTTACAACTTATTACTATATTATTAAGGAGTTTATAATTTTAAAGAATAAGTTTAAAAAAATAGTCAAGCTAAATAGCAAAATACGACACAGCAGGATTACATGTTCCTTGTTACCAACACTGAATGGCAATAGCATTCAATTCACTTCTTTAATAACCAAAACAAAATTTTCAATTGTCCTTCCCTTCTTAAATAGGATCATTTCACAACTACAGTCTAAGTTTGTAGATTGGACAGGGATATTGCAATCATAAATTAAACTGGTTATTAAAGATTAAGAAGTGATCAATCTTTATTTGGAATTCTACCAGGTGCCAGCAGCATTTATTTCGACTACCACCTCGGCATGGAACATGGACAGACAGAGAAGGGTGGAGGGTAGCGAAAGAGGTTTGCACAGATCAACTAGGAATGGTGTGTTGCCACGACAAACATCAATTTCTTGCCTTAATATTTATTCAGCAAATAAGCAAAATATATCTAATTGGTTGTGCTTCATAGTTTAAAATACTGAATATATATATATATATATATTATATATATATATATATATATATATATATATATATATTCAGTATTTTAAACTATGAACCACAACCAATTATATATATATATATATATATATATATATATATATATATATATATATATATATATATTAGAAGAGGGTTAAAAAGTATAGAAAGCTTCTTTAAGATTAGACCTATCAAGATGTGTAAAGATCAACAGCATTAGGCTTCGAAATACCCAGGTATAAAGAGCAAATAACACCTCCCCTAATTACTGTTTCTTTGTTACGTAAATAAATAATATATATAATATATTAGGTTGGTGCAAAAATAATGTCCTTTTTTTTGACTAAGTTGAACGTCAAAAAAACATTTTTGCACCAACCATATATACATATATTGTTTGTTGTTGTTATAGAAAAAGATGTGTGAGGGAAAATTTGATACATGCAGATTATGGACTATGCTTTTTTTTAGATAGCATTTTCAAGCTAAATTAACGTTTAACGGTATCTTCTTTATGAAATTGTTATGTGTAAATACATAATAGTTACAGAACGCTCTCCTTGTGTTAAGATTGGATTTCTAAATAACATTATTTCAGCATAATTAGCACAGTCATCATAAGTACCGAAAATTCAAATAAGTTTCAAAAAGGATTACATTTTTCAAGGAATTCAATGAAACCATTCAAATTTTCCTTTAATAACAAAGTCCATCATTACTAGAGTCTAACCTTACTATTCCAATTACTAGGAATGAAATCGAAAACAAAGAATTATACAAAAGCAAACATTTGGATAAAATTTTACAAGGAATCCAATAATGCGAATTATTTCATATTAACCCCCCCCCATACACACAAAAATACCATGTGCTTCTTATTACACTGGACATCTAAAAAGGAGAAGGTGATATGTTTATGTGGGGGGAGGTACTATCAAGCTAATTATCTGATCACTTGTGAACACATCTAATGTAATGCAACAAGGGTGGAAGATACCTCCGCTTTTTATTAATCTTAATAGGTATTTTTTATTTAAACATTCCGCTCAGCAAATATCAGGTAAATAAAAATGGTTCAATATATTTTTAATCTTAAATCATTAATTCATCATAGTTTTTAAATCGTTTGCTATTAATCTTTTCCATAAAATATACGTCCAACCATAAATTATTAAAAGGAAAAAAAAAAAAAAATTTTTTTTTCAATAACTAATACAATTTTTGACAATACTGGCATTCCTTTGTTGTGTGGTCCCTTGCCTTAGAAAAGCCATCTTTTTACATAATGTCTTTGGGTATTGCCAAGAACCACACCACCAATTAATACCGCATAGCCTCTGTTCAGTCTCGAACAATAATGGATACCCCTGTAAGAGTAGCTGTGCATGTAATTGTTGAGATAAGCGGAAAGGACATACAGCATTTACAATTCCCAAATGGTCACCGATTTTAGTACTGACCAAACTCAATGCTGTTTAACTTCAATGATCGAACAGAAACTGGTGTGTCTATGTGATATTGCCATATATAAAAAATAATATAAATTGGATAGAAAAGTTATGTTAGAGGGGCACGCATATAAAAATAGAAATAAATAAAACATTAAGAGAATAGAAGGGTCACCAGTTAGCAAGTGCTAACTAAAACAAAGTTTTATAAATGAAAAATTGAAGAAAACGAAATTTTATAACAAAATATTTTTATATCTTAAATTTTATATGAATAAAAAAAAAAAGTTAATTTCAGTCAGTAAGTGTTCATGTATGTAAACTAATGTTTGATAAAAGAAATGAAATAACTACAAGGCTTAGGTGTGTATATCAATAAGTCAATTTGCCTTTTTAGCATTTATCTCAATCTCACTACACCTTCCTCTTCTACATTTTCATCTTTTTATTCTTTTCCTTTTCAAAGAAAAGGACAACAAATATACAAATCAATAAGAAATTAACAGTCCAAAGATAGTGGTAATGATTTTAACATAAGAACAAACAAAATGCTTAATTTTTTAGTTAAAAAAAAACGAAAACAAACAATGAAAAGCAGACAACAACAAAACAAAAACCAGAAAGGAAAAAAAAAAACAGAAAAAATAGGGGGAAAAAACAGAACAAATAGGGGGGGAAAACAGAAAAAATAGGGGGAAAAAACAGAAAAAATAGGGGGGAAAAAACAGAAAAAATAGGGGGGAAAAAACAGAAAAAATAGGGGGGAAAAAACAGAAAAAATAGGGGGGGGACAGAAAAAATAGGGGGGGAAAACAGAAAAAAATAGGGGGGAAAAAACAGAAAAAAATAGGGGGGAAAAACAGAAAAAAATAGGGGGGAAAAAACAGAAAAAATAGGAGGGGGACAGAAAAAATAGGGGGAAAAACAGAAAAAATAGGGGGGAAAACAGAAAAAATAGGGGGGAAAAACAGAAAAAATGGGGGAAAAAATAGGGGAAAAAAACAGAAAAAATGGGGGAAAAAACAGAAAAAATAGGGGGGAAAAACAGAGAGAAAAAACTTGCAGAAAGGCTAATATAACTATACCATCTCAATAAAACTTATAAAAAAGAAAATATATAATACAAAATATAAAGAAAACAATAACACGTCCTAACAATTGGAGGTTTGGATTTCTTAGGCTACTTTTTGGGATCCATTCTCTTTAAAATTATTTACAAAAAAACAAGTCTATAGAAGGTGCTTATTCTCCGTTGCACTAAATCCATTTAAACAATTATTGATCATCTTAAAATACGTCTCTTTCTTCTATTAACACCAATATACAAATGAAGAACTTAACCTGCACTTGTCAACAACTACAAAGAAAAAAAAAAGCTTAGAAAGTAATTTTATGATATTCCATATAATCTCAGACACAAGTTCAAACTTTTTTCTTATAATTGCTAAAGGATTAATTTCCTTTCTTTTTATTATTATTTAACCTATAGAATAGAGAGAAAATGAAGGATGAAATAGACAAAATTTTATCACTTATTGCGATAAGCATCTGTTAACATTGGATTTGAAGTTGACTGTTATAATTTGCAGGGATGAAGTCTTGCAGTAGCGTGTTCCACAGTTGGGAAATCCTTCGAAAGGACCTGTTAATGAAAATTCTGCCTTATACCAGGCATACAGAAGAAGGGAAAGTACTTTTCAGTTGTGGTATGAAGAGTTCTTGTTGTGAATATCTTACTAGAATTATCAGTCAGTCAAGCACCTTTCATGGAAATTATGATAGAGTAGAAAAAGATTAGCAACGTCTCTTATGTAGAAAACAAGAGATCTTCACCCACAATCAATCTGAGGTTAGAGTTTCTAATTTCTGGTTCTGTCTAAAATTCCCCCTATATAAAAAATAAAAATAATCTGTATGATGTACATACATGTAACTGAAGAAAAAATGTCATATTCCGAAAATCACGTAAATTGACAAAGTTTTATTTTTAAATTTAAAAAATTAAATTTTTAAAGTGAGGAGGGATTATCTTGAATCTCCATCTTGAAGAAACAAAAGAGAGATAACTTAGCAATAACTCAAACTTAGTCTTGTAATGTCTACGATTTCCCTTAATTGCTTAAAATCGTTTTAAAATGATTTTCTTTGTAAAATAAAACTTGATAAATTTATGTGATTTTTGCAATATGATTATTTCATTCTGTCGCAAATATGTACAAAGATTTTTTTAAAAAAATTATTATTGTATTTTTGTTTTTTTAATATAGGGGGAATTTTGGACGACTACCTAATTTCTATTTAAACTCGGTTAAACAGCGTTAGGAATATAAGCAGGATGCTTGCTTCCGTTTATCAGAGAACAGAAATTCAGCCCAGTTAAAAGGATCCAGGGGTTGGGGGGGGGGGAACAGTGCTCATGACATCAGCAAATTAGTCGCCATGCACACACTTGAAATTGGGGAGAGGGAGGATTTGCTTAGGATATTTTTGGACTCAGAAAACATAGAAATCTCAATCAAATACTGTTTCTGGCAGTGGATTTCAAATAAAATAATTGGCACGACAATAATATTGCTTATTTACTTTTTTTTTTTTAATCCTTAAAAAGAAGAAGAAAAAGTTATCTTTTGTTGATCACATTGAAATGAAAAAAAGCGATTAAAAAATAATGAACATGAGAAATGCATGATTAAAGAATTAAATACCCTCACTTTTTTTTTTTTTTTTTTTTTTTTACTGCTGTTCAATATTATTTTAAATAATAAACAAGCATTTCTTCACTTTTAATGTGGAATTTTCATCAGAGCCTTGAACACAGAAAATAAGCATTTAAGTGATTAAAAAAATATGTCTTCAGGCGAATGAGGCGGTTTTTTTGTTGTTTTTTTTTTTCCATCAAAAAGTAATTAACACGAATCTCCTAAACCAAAGCTGATCTTGTCTCTTTTTCCCCTATTTTACAAGGTTATTTTAAAAACCGAAATGTACCTTGTTTCTAGAAAGATTTTTATATCTAAATTTCCAAGTGATTACTAACTAGATATTGTTTCCATTAAAATCTCCATATCTACATGAATAAAACAGATATATGCATGTCTGTGTGTGTGTAAAAATATTTAGCCGATAACTCGTTTGTTATTTTCATGGCAAGTGCTCGTCTGAGCTCCAATCTATGCCCCCCCTGCCAAACTTTCATGAAAAACACTTGTCTAGCTGAAACCACTATCATATCTGAGAAAATTGATCAAGTCCTTTCTACTTATCCTTCAGCTAACATTCACGTATGTGGAGACTTCAATGTTCACAACGTCGAATGGTTGACCCACTCAAACAAGACCGATGATGAGGGGAGGTTCTGTCATGATTTCTCCATTGCCTATGACCTCACTCAGATTGTTCAGGAACCTACCCGTGTGCCCGATAATGACGGCCAGTATGCGAGCCTACTAGACCTTTTTCTCACAACTTGCCCTGAACTATGTTCAGTTTCTGTTCTGTCGCCTCTTGGATCTTCCGACCACTCTGTTGTATCAATTAAGATAAAAATGAAATGTAATAAGTCCCCAGACGTACCTCTTCATCGTACAGTATATCGATACACTAAGGCTGACTGGGATAGCTTCCGTACATTTATATCTGATCTACCTCTGCATTCCATGTTTAAAAAGGATGTGTCCTCTATAGTATTAGACCTAACTGAATGGTTAATTGTAGGTATTGACCATTTCATTCCCTCTAAAAAGTTTCAGCAAAAACCTAACAGCCAGCCATGGTTCTCTCCAGAATGTGCTGCTGCCATTGCGCACAGAAATCACTTTTTCCACTGCTTCAAACGTAATAGATGCATGGAAACTAAAGCCGTTTTCAGGACTGCCAGCAACCATTGTAAGAAAGTAATAAGGAACGCAAGAGTGTTGTATGCTCAATCTGTTAAGTCCAAAGTAGCTGAGCAGCGGCTTGGTTCCCACCAGTTTTGGCAAATAGCAAATAGAATCCTGAACAGAAGCGTGTGCTCCATCCCAACTATTATCAATGGACCTGAGGTAATCTCGTCAGCATCAGACAAAGCCAAACTCTTTGTCAAGAACTTTGCAGCTAATTCTACCCTTTGCGACCAAGACCGCCAACCCCCAATATTTCATCCTGTATCAGAAAACACGCTATGTGATATACGTATATCTGTACGTGATGTTGCGAAGCTAATCAAAAACCTTGATTCGAGTAAAGCAACTGGCCCTGATGGTATTCCAATTATAGTACTCAAAAAACTTCAACCTGAATTAGCGCCCATACTTACAAAACTGTTTAAACGTTGTCTTAAGGAGAATAGTTTCCCATCTCCCTGGAAAATCTCATCAGTATGCCCTGTATTTAAGAATTCAGGTGATCGCTCATCCCCCTCTCAGTACAGGCCAATAAGTCTCCTGTGCGTCATGAGTAAGTTGCTAGAATCTGTGTTAAATACAGAAGTAATCAAACATCTCAACAAAAATAACCTTCTTAGTGACACTCAATATGGTTTCCGTTCTGCTAGATCTACAGCAGATGTCCTTACAGTTATATCGCATAGGATTAGCAAATCTCTCGACGGTGGCAATCTTTCTAGGGCAATTGCTCTTGACATATCTAAAGCCTTTGATAGGGTATGGCATAAAGGTTTACTTCATAAGATCGCTAGCTATGGTATAGCTGGAAAAGTCTTCTCAATTATTAAATCATTTCTTTCTGATAGGTTCATAAGAGTAGTAGTTGAGGGGCAAAAATCAGAAGCTCACAGTATTAATGCCGGTGTCCCTCAGGGATCCATCCTGGGCCCAAATCTTTTCCTGATCTACATTAATGATCTTCCAAATCATATCCTTACATCATTTGTAGACGACACTACCATTTATGGTACCACATCTAAGACAGTAAACGACCAAGTTCTCTCCAATTCTCTCTCCTCTGATCTTGAGCACGTAGTACAATGGGGAAAGGAGTGGCTGGTTACTTTTAATGCATCTAAAACCAAGCTTCTCTCTTTACATCATCAACATTCTAATTCACATTTGTCATCAATTGAAATGAATGGCTCTCGTCTTCAGGAGGCCTCAAGTTTTGACAAGCTTCTGGGCTTGACCATTACTCCTGATCTTAAATGGAACACGTATATCAAATCTGTTGCCAAGGCCGCTGGAAAAATGGTGGGATCTTTCTATCGATCCAGTAGATATCTCACTGCTGATGCTATTCTCTACCTATATAAGAGCCAGGTACGTCCAAGGATGGAATACTGTTGCCACATCTGGGCAGGAGCTGCTAGAAAGGACTTGTCCTGCCTTGATAGAGTTCAAAATAGACTTCGTAGCCTCGTAGGAGATGTCCTTTTCTCCTCCTTGCAACCTCTATCTCACAGAAGAGATGTTGCGAGTTTGTCTCTGATGTATCGTTATTTTCATGGAAAGTGTTCAACTGAGCTTCAATCTATGGTCCCCCCTCGCCAAACTTTCACAAGAAACACTCGTCTAGCTGTAAACACTATCAATAATTTCCCCCACTCTTTATCTGTGCCTAAACCTAAACGTAGATTCCATGAACAAAGCTTCTTTCTTAGAACTGCACGCCTATGGAATTGTCTTCCGTTTTCCTGCTTTCCGGCTGACTACAATATGGTTGTGTTCAAGTCTAAAGTAAATAAGTTCTTGATGAGCCGTTCCATATAAGTTATTAAATTTACCAAATTTTCATTATTAATGATTACTATATTTACCAATTTCTACTGTACACTCTTTAACCCTTATCCTTGAGTGGCCTCTGGGCCTTGATAATGTGGTGATGCCTTTGTAAAAAAAAAAAAAATAAAAAAAAAATAAAAAAAATAATTTCCCACACTTTTTATCTGTACCTAAATTTAAACGTAGATTCAACGAACAAAGCTTCTTTCTAAGAACTACACGCCTTCTCTGCTTTCCAGCTGACTACAATATTGTCGAATTTTGCACAAAATTTTAAATGAAACCTTTCATTTAATCGATGGGAGCAACATGCTCTTATTCTGTCAGTTACAACTGGATAGAGATCTTAATTCCTAACTGTATTCTGAGTATCACTTTTTTTTTTTTTTTTTTTTTTTTTTTTTACATAGGCATCACCTCTTATCAAGGCCAAGAGGCCACTCGAGGATAAGGGTTAAAGAGTGCACAGTAGAAATTGGACAATATAGTAATCATTAGAAATGGAAATTCGGTAAATTTGTTAACTTATATGGAACGGCTCATCAAGAACTTGTTTACGTTAGACTTGAAGACAACTATATTGTAGTCAGCTGGAAAGCAGGAAAAGTGAAGACAATTCCATAGGCGTGCAGTTCTAAGAAAGAAGATTTGTTCATGGAATCTACGTTTAGGTTTAGGCACAGATAAAAAGTGGGGGAAATTAGTGATTGTGTATTCTGGTAGACTTGTGAAAGTTTGGCGAGAGGGGGGACCATAGATTGGAGCTCAGCCGAGCACTTGCCATGAAAATAATGATAAAACAGAGACAAACTCGCAACATCTCTTCTATGAGAAAGAGGTTGCAGGGAAGAAAAAAGGACATCCCCCTACAAGGCTATGAAGTCTATTTTGAACTCTATCAAGCAGGATAAATCCTTTCTAGCAGCTCCTGCCCAGATGTGGCAACAGTATTCATCCATCCTTGGACGTACCTCCTGGAAGAATAGCTTTTTAATGGAATAGGATATAGGATATTGAAGAGAAAAGCAACCCAGCATGAAGACAATAGGTGAAGATATTTTCTTGACTCCCCATTGAGTCTGAGTGTGAGTCGAGGTTGACAATGTGGAAAGCCCAAATCTGCAAAAGGAGGTACTCTGGATAGATATAAAAATAACTATAAGCAGCTTATCAGCGGCCATAAATCTGATGATGGTGGATCTAGCCCATTTGAGGGTTCTTGATAAAGTGCAGAATCTTGTTTGTGCTTTGATTGTTCCCACCATTTCTTCCTCCCTTCAACCATTCTCTCACAGACATGATGGTCTTATTTATTTGCCTTCCCACGAGAACAGAGTTAGACACAAGGTCAGTTTTTAATGTGGGGGAAATCCAGCTCCCCAAAAAGGGGCACTCTGGATAGGAACAAAAATAAAAATTGTCTCAGTCATGAAGGATTTCTCATCCACTGACCATGAACATAAAAGGTGAACTGTAACATCAGAACAGATACTGCACTGTGATCTTCGCCCAAACGTGATGTTGCTCGACAAATCTACTATCAAACCATGTATGTAGTACTATTGTCATATTTGGGCTGGTGAATTTCTGTCCCATTTCAGAGGTTTTGATAAGATGGAGGAATATATTTGTATTTTGATTATTCCAACACATTCTTTTTTTTTTTTTCTGCGACCTCTCTTTACAGACGTGATGTTGCTAATCTCAGTCTTTTTCTACTTAGACTTTGTTGAACACATTCTCATGAACTCAATTCCACTCTTACGGAAGAATGAACATTAAACCTCTCGAAGAGTGTCAGTTACAACTGAATTTTTACTTAGCACTTTATCCATTATGCCACTGGTACTGTGGATTAATGGATTAAATAAAACAAGATTCAAGAGTTTGACAAAAGGATTTCAGAGTTTGACAAAAGGATTTCAGAGTTTGACAAAAGGATTTCAGAGTTTGACAAAAGGATTTCAGAGTTTGACAAAAGGATTTCAGAGTTTGACAAAAGGATTTCAGAGTTTGACAAAAGGATTTCAGAGTTTGACAAAAGGATTTCAGAGTTTGACAAAAGGATTTCAGAGTTTGACAAAAGGATTTCAGAGTTTGACAAAAGGATTTCAGAGTTTGACAAAAGGATTTCAGAGTTTGACAAAAGGATTTCAGAGTTTGACAAAAGGATTTCAGAGTTTGACAAAAGGATTTCAGAGTTTGACAAAAAGATTTCAGAGTTTGACAAAAAGATTTCAGAGTTTGACAAAAGGATTTCAGAGTTTGACAAAAGGATTTCAGAGTTTGACAAAAGGATTTTAGAGTTTGACAAAAGGATTTCAGAGTTTGACAAAAAGATTTCAGAGTTTGACAAAAAGATTTTAGAGTTTGTCAAGAAACAACTGAAGAAGGTCGGAGGTTACATTGGCTAAAACATTATGAAAATAAGGTTCACTCAAGATGAGAACAGTAGTTTTAATAATAATCTAAATTATCAATTCTCATCTAAAAAATTCAGAAAATGCATAATGTTATTTATATCAGGTGGTATAGAATCCGTACTAGATTTGTAATATGCCTCTGTCTAGGGATACAATTAAAATTAACACCCTATACACACATACAACAAAAAAGAAAAATCAAATGGGTAAAATTTAAAATTTGCATCAAATTATGTGCATCTGCATTCATACATTACATTCATAAACTGCAAAGACATTTTAATTTATAATTAGAAATATAAAAAAAAAAATTAAAAAATTAAAATATCGTTGTTCAGAGCTGTCAGGCAGAATACACACATCACAGGAAACGTCAAGGGTAATCATTAATAATTTATATATTAGTTTTGAAAGTGGTGTTACCATGTGCATTTTCTTACTATTTTCTGCTAATTTCTCCCCGGAAAAACATGTTGGATTTAATCATTATCAAATCATTCAGGTTCATTTACTCCGGTCAAGGTTTTCTATGTTGCACAGCATGTATTTCACTGTGCAACGGAGTTTAACATGTCGTGCAATTTGGTCAAGTCAAATAGCAAGAAGCTTGATTAAATGGTCATCTTTAGCAGTGGTTCAACTTGGGAAGGCCAATTTTTTTTCCTTATCTAAGATGTTTTTTTGTTAATTCAAAAAGAACATTCAACACAATTAAATGTTCTGAATAGTTTTTAGTCACATGCAAGCGACTCTATAAGTCACTCCGTCACTCGATCTGTCCGTAACACTTGTGCTTGGCCTTTTTGGTTAAGATCAAAGGTCTGTTGTTAATAGATGCTGTTCTTAGCTGTTTAAGCTTTTTTTGGCCTAAGTTTTTTTGTTCATTGTTGATTTTCAATGTATTTTTAACATGAATAAAGGATTTAATATCTCAAAGTGTAGTATCTGTTCCGGCAGATACTGCAAGCAAAGACCATATATGGGGGCAGCCCCACATATGACCTTGGTCAATGTAGAGGCAACTCTTCATACCAATTGTCACTATTCAGCTCCTCTACTCTCCGGGGAGTCGGTCCCCATTTCCCCTTCACTCCTCACATTAAAAATCGGCTTTGTGCCTAATTTGCTCGGTGGGGGAGCAAATAAATACCCTTTTCTTGGCCTTTTGGCCAAGAAAAAAGTGTAGTATCTGTTCTTACTACATGCTGTACTTATTGTGATATAAAGTGGGGGATAACTTTTCTGTATTAATTTAATGTGAAATGATCACCCACTTTACAACCAGTCAGTCTCAAAGCCATTCAAGTCATTCTCCAGATCATTCAAGTTGTTTTTGGAGGATTCCAGTTATTTTTTAAGCATTCAAGCCATTTTTAAGGTCATTCAATTCATACTTAAGTTCATTAAAGTCATTCTAAATCATTTACTTTTTATTTATTTAAGTCATTTCAGCCCATTTTTCGGTCATGTTAGTTTATCTTTAAAAATTTCATGTCAATCCTACATTCACGCATTCATTCATTACACGAGAGCACGCGACTAATGGCTATCAGCCTTGCTATTCCATAGAGTCACAATCTGAACACTCCACGTCTCTGGCGTTAATTGTTTTTTTATTCGTGGATTCATTATATATTAAACATCATAATATCCTAAATTAGTATATTAATAATATTTTGCAACCATGTTGCATGTATTTTACTTGTCCTGATGTAACTTACATTTTTTATATTTATTTGTTGAAATTAGAAAAGTAATAACATAAAAAACAAATTCGTTAACATTTTTTTTTTTTAATGAAATTAAGTCCACCACAAGCAATTTTCAATTTATTTATAAATAAGTATGTAAAGTTCATTTTGTTAATTGTTGGGGAGAAAAAAAAAAAAAAAGACTGACTCCTCGAAATTTCAAAGTCTTTAAACTGTTGGATCAAAAAGTTATTTCTGGTTTTTAAATTTTTTAGCAACTAATGTATTAAAAAATTAAAACAAAGTTAATTACAACTAATAATAAATTTTATAAAGAGAAATTAAAACACTACCATAATTAAAAATAGTTTTCTAATATTTTGGTAGTCAAACTTTACTAACTAAATTTAACCTTCAAAATCCTATTTAAAAATAAATTTGCTAAAAAAAATATGTTATACATTATGAAAAATGTCAAAAAGACAAAAGGAAAAAAATCTGTCTAAATGTATTGAGTTCTTTAGATTTCCATCATTATTAAAAAAGAAAAAAAAGTCTGGAAAACAGGCTCATCAGAAAACATATAAATTAATAATTATATATCGATATTAACTGTAATAACTTAAAGTGATAGCATAAAGAACAAATTATCAAACCTTTAAAATATTATGTCCATTGATTTTCAAGGGAGATAATTTAGATGAAAACATTAAAGCTTGTTTCCTCAAAATGTTTGCTTTGGAAATTCTATCCAGATGTCCCTAATCAAACCAACATGCAAAAAATTAAATATAATCTGAACAAACATCTTGCTGCCAGATTCCCCATCCTATAAATATGTCCCCTATCACAGTAGCCCTTCTAGCTTCAGCGCCATCTTTAGCATAAACAAGAATAAAAAATAAATTACCAGTGGAGGACTTGAGCTCTAATCTGACCTTTTAAGATTTCAGGAGACAAACATTTGAACTATCGATTCAACAGCCCCGGCAGCAACAAAGGTGTAATAATAATGAGAATGTAGAAAATGCCTCTTTCTTTATCTCAACTTAGACAATAACTTACGAGAGAGAATAGCTGGCAAGGCACGCATAAAGACTTATGACTGAAGCTGTTTTCTTTACCACAGATCAAAACAACTTGTTGAGCTTAATGGGCACAAAGCCAACGATACAAATAAATAAAGCCAAGAAATCAAAAAATGTATGAACACGGTTAACATAGCAACAATGAATATATTTAGAGTGGGAAAGTAAATATATCTCGACTATTTCTGGATCATTTATATAATCTATAAAAAATTATTTAACAGGTTTTTTGTTTATTTTTTTTTAATTATTTAACAGATTTTTTTTAGTTATTTTATACAATTTTTTTTTCAAGAGATTTTTCATTTAAACTAATGCTTATCTATCATTGCTGTTCCATGCATCTCATCATCACTTGTAAGAATTCCTACATTTTCTTTAATTCCAACAGAAAATTCCAAATAATGTGGAAAATCAACTAGTTAGACATTTTCTTTTTTTCGGTTTTAAACTGGTCAGCAGACATAACCTTTTGACAAAAAGTCGACATGCACAAAATCTGCCACAAAAGTGGCCAAAATAACTGATTGAATTTTTGGTTGCTTAATTTGTTCATTTCACGTCATATCAACATTGTTAGAGTCATTTAATACAAAAGAGAGAAAAGGTGCACATGCAATGTTGTTTGCAGTTATCGTAAAGTCTGAATATCGGCCGCATAGTTAGCACGAATTTTGAATAGAGAAACTTGATCATATCTTTGAAAACAGTTGAAGAAGTCACTATTTCACTCGTAATTTAGTGGATTGAGGTCCATACCTTTCCAACGATATTAGTATGTAATCGAACAAAATAGGTCTGATAAGGTTTGAAATCTCCATAAACGATTCCATAGTCTACAAAGATATCCATTAGGTCAGTGCGTCACTAATCGACATGATTTAATTTGGGTTCATAGTATGAGTATTATATAAGGAGAGGAATGGGTCAAAAACATGGCACTGTATGCAGCACCATAATGGCAAAAAGATTCAGAGCCAAAATGGTTACTAATAATAGAGAAGATTAATTGGTTTTAAAATTCCATTAGCGTGTATAAAAATAGGTTGTATTTTATTTAAAGGTTGAAAACTAATTTCAAAACTGACTAAAGTGGAATATTTCAATTAAAAAGTTCAGAATATTTCCATTAGTAAAAAATGAAATATTAATTTGTAATTTAATCCAAGGCAGTCAATAGTTTTTTGTTTTTTTTTGCCCTGTAGGTTGTTTAAAATTATAAGTTTGTACAAAAATCAATATTCCAACTATTTGAGTTTACCATTTTGTAATCTTCATTTCTTTCTTGAAACTCTAAAATGCACCTCTGTGTGAGAGTCCTGCATTAAGATCAGTATAAAATTCTAAAAAATACTTTAGAGGCATCATTTAATATTGATTTACTTTTTCTTAATGCTTTTATCAAATTATTTTTATTTTTAAGACAATTTTAATTTGGGTCCTCAGATTAGAGGTAAATTTTAAGAAAAATAGGTTATATTGTTTCTGATTCAATTCAAATTTGGTTCATGAAATCTAAAATTTATAATGACCAAACAGAAAATAAAACAAGAAAAAAGAAAGAGAAAATAAAACCACATAAAATCATTAATAAATAATGTATTATATGAATTATAATCATGTCACTTTTTTAATTTATCTTATCATTCTAGTTCAAAAAGTGTTTCCTATAATTGAGTATAAATAAAATGTTTTTTTTTAATTTTTTAAAATTAATACAATATTATATACTGGTGACCTTTAATAACAAAAATTGGAAGTAAAATGACGAGATCAAAAATTCAAAAGTGACAGGCTTGAATATGTGTAGGCAATGCTACAAAGCAGAGGTAAAGGATCATACAATCGATTATCATGCGGAGTAATTTCGTTTAGGCAAATGTTCGATTTGTGTCTCTTCCAGGCTTGTGCTCAAGATATATATATATACAACAGATTTTTGATACAAATGATTTGTGTTAATTATTGGAGAGAACTAACATTCTAAGTCAAACACAACATCACGAAAAAAATACAAGTGAATAATGCATGGTCCTCCATCAGCGCACAGTGAACGAGGCATAAAAATGATTAAGTTCAGCATTGTCCCCCCCCCCCCCAAGTCCAAAATGTCCCCAGGGACGTCAAATCTTGGTGAAAAACAAACGGTGCAGTTTTAGGCCTTAACATATGTAAATTTGAGTTCAGCACCATGCAAAGCTGCTAAATAGACATACACAGAAAATTTTGGACAAATATGGTAAAATAGTCCCAAAAATGGAGTGTTTTTATTAGCACTAAAAGAGCCCCTGGGGAACGCCCAAAAGTTATCGCGAAGTATAGACAAACAAAATTATATAGAAATCAGTTTTATAAAAATCCAAGGCATCGATTTTTTTAATGAGTACAAACGTGTCAATTTTAGCCATTTTAACCCGAAAAGCACCCCGGGGGGGGGGGGGAGTTTTCCAGGAAAATCCGTTCTGTTATTTTTTTTACTCCTACAATGTTTAATGTTTGTGCAAAAAAAAATTTTAATTCCAAGGCGTAGTTATTGAGAAAAGTGTTGACAGACGAACGGACAAGGGTGAATTTACAAGTCCACCCTCTTTTTGTTGGAGACGACAAAAAAAAAAAAAAAAAAAAAAAAAACAGAATAGCAGCTAGTAGAACGAGTAATATTCTAATACTTGAAGTAACTTTCAGTAAGTGAAGATTCTTTTTATAAAACTCGTCTGAAAGTTCAAATCTGACCGTTCAATTCTTTATCATAATCAGGAAATCGGTCAGTACTATGTGATTTTCTCTAGATAGAACTTACTAGAAAAATAAACTTATCCGATTGAAAAATCATTACATGGATTTACTCTTACTCTTCTTTTTTATATAGTCTTTCCTCTTATAATAAATTAAGAAAAGGCATGAAAATATACATTTTTGTCTTAGTCCAATTCAGTCTAAGTAAAGCATTTCAGAAATTGGAATTGCTGTCATAAAAAATTGATTTTAATGTCAGCTGAGAACGGTTTATGCTTAAGAATAACCTCAGAAATATTTGGAAAAAAAACAAATCAATAAAAAACAAAAATATCAAAGTAATCAACATATTTGGTTTCACATCCATCTTATATGCGTTGGACGGCTTTAAGAAAGAGTACTTCCAATCTAACATATACATTATTTTAAAGTCATTCTCATGAATTAGACATTTGAAAAGGGAAGAAATATTGTCTTCAAGAATTAAATTGTACAGCTTAAAACCACAAAAATATCCCCTATTCTCATGATAATTTAGAATAAACATTTTGTAAGCAAAGCTGTGAAATTTTAAAACAAAAATATTTTTTCTAAATATGGGTGCCAATTAACAAGAAACTTATAAAATAATATATATAAATATATATACACACATAAACGTCTTTGCAAAGTTTGCTAATTGAAATACTATAAACTAAATTGTTAAATATTGAGCATTTCATAAGTTTCATGTAAACACAAAAAACTTTCAATTTAATTTTCATACAAATGTCTTTAGTAGAAAGGGAGGGGAACGGTTGTATATTTTAATTCATGCAAATTTCGTATTTATTATAATAGAGCCAGTTCTTTATTGAATATATATATATAGTAGTGATGGATGATTAATCCAAATCGGGACTTTTGGAGATATCAGATTTGGTAACGTAAAAATCCTGCCTATTTAATGATGCCAAAAATGATTTCTTTGATTATATTTTATTTGATTTTGTTAAAAAAAAAAAAAAAAAAAAAATCAAACCTTCCACTGCTGGTCGTAATAATAAAATAAAAATATTTGTGATTTTTAAACTACCAGTAAAACTATAATCTATGGATCACCCCTCAACAAGTATGTTTTTACATTTGAAAAAATATATGCATATTTTAACATGTGATTTTACAGTAATCAGGAAAAAATAACTTTACAGTTAAATATTTAGAAATTTCTGAAGAATCAGAATCTTTCATTGTATCGAGAATTTGTGGATGTAAACTTATTTAGATTACTGTATATTATAAGGGCAAAATAAGAAAACAAGCTATAATATAAAGGGCAGCTGTCTCTATGTATACATTTCTAGACAATACTAATAACCACAAAGTTGGTATTTTCTTGATCTGCATTGCTTTCAATGACTATCTAAAATTTAGAAAAAAAAATTCTTTGATCTTAAACTAGCACAGGAGAACAGGGGGAGGGGTCAATTTCCCAACCATTTACATTCTAAATAGTTCTGACGTTTTAATCAAGGAGTTAATTCCCTTACGGTGACTCATTCATCAAAAATATACTCTATGAAAAAGAGTATTTGTGTGTCTAGAGAAAAGAATGGGCTTGATGGAGAAGAGAGAAAAAGGGGAAAAACGGGGAGAGAAAAAGAGAGAAAAATAAAGAAGTAGAGAGATAAGTTTTCATAGAAATATTTCACACTTTTGTCCCACGAAACGCCGGGTAGCCTTGCTAGTTTGTATATAAGAGAGAGAAACAAACCTGAAACGAGAAAATTTCAAATGTTTTCTTTCTTTGTCAGGCAAATGTGAAATCTCTGAGCCAATTTTTCAATGATTATTTCGCTAACACAAACATTGTTGAAACATTAAAATAGACAATAATAAACACATTAAAAAAAAGAAAAGGTCATCTTAATACAGTATTTTTATTTTAAGCTTTAAGAATGATAGACAGGACCTGACAATAAATGTCAAAAGATTGGCGGCTAAATGGAAAGATATATATATATATATATATATATATATATATATATATATACACATATGCACACGCACACACACACACACACACACTTAGCAGAAATTTAAAAAAATTTCTGAGCAAATTTTATGAAGAATAAGTGAACAGAATGTTTAAGCATTAATGCTTCAAACCATCATAATCTCATCTTGTGATTAAGAAATCTAAATCTATGTTTGAAAATATATATTTCCACAGTCACACACCACAATCCAGACACGCCAAGACAGTTTGCAAACAGAAAATCATGTTGATAGCTGCTTGGTAGTGGGCTGTTTAACGACATATCAGCACTTTTCAGGTTATTTAATGCCAAATGCAGTAATTTGGAAAGGGGAGTTTTATGCTTCAAGTTCTTCATATTTTCAAATATTTATCCATTATGTTTGGTTTGGTTGTTTTTGTAGAGAAAAATTGTTTTTGACCTTGCAAAACATGATTGAGTTTTGCAAGAAGAAAGGAAAAAATGCATGAATGTTAGGAAACAAAGGTCAGGAAGCCAGTATCTTCACACAGCCTGATCTGCTAGCACCAGTAGGTTTCGAGCCTGATGTGTGCGTGTGTGTAAAACATTGATTTTATTTATATATATATATATATACTCGGGTTTTTTTATATTCAAAAGTAATGGACTAATGAATTCATTGAACTTTTGAATAGTCAAGTCGCTGCCTGATGATATCTGTTGTTTGATTGAAACAAGTGGCTATTTGTAGCAGCGGGATGTGAGCATGTTTATATAACAATAAACAAGTGTATATATATATATATATATATATTACTTAATAAATATAGCTTCAGTTTCCTGCCATCAAAAGTATATTCATAAATCCTTAAGGTCTTGTTAATTTAAATTCAAAGGATTTATGACTACTTTTGACCAAAATGTAGTAAATTGTTATATATACAACTAGCTTTTTTTTTCTTTTTTTTTTTTTTACACAGTGATCACCACTTATCAAGGCCCGGAAGCCACTCAGGGATAAGGATTATTGCAAGTAAATTACGTTAGTGTGGAGATTTGATGAAGTGTTTACTTAAGGGGGCGGTTCATTAGGAATTTGTTAACATTGGACTTGAACACATCCAAGTTGTAGTCCGGTGGGAAGTAGGCAGACGGAACAGAGTTCCACAGGTGTGCAGTTCTAAGAAAGAAGCTTTGTTCATGGAATCCGCGTTTTGATTTAGGCACAGATATAGAGTGGGGAAAATTTTTCACAGTGGATTCAGCTAGACGGGTGTTTTTCGTGAAAGATTGGCGAGGGGGGACCAGAGATTGGAGTTCAGACGAGCACCTGCCATGGAAATAGCGATAAAACAAGGATAGGCTCGCAACGTCTCTTCTGTGGGAGAGAGGTTGCAGGGTAGAGAAAAGGGCATCCCCCACTAAGCCACGAACTCTATTTTGTACTCTGGCCCGGTCATAAAATATGCTTAGATATATTTTAATTCATGCAGATTTCATATTTATTATTATATATTGTACCTAATATATAGTAGTGATTTCAAAAGGAAAAAGAAGAAAAAAAAAACTAGCACCAAAACATATGGCACTACAAACTTAGTCATCACCGTTTGAGCTATCTTCAAATGCATAAGAAATAACTAAAAATGAACTAAATTGCGCATTCATGCAAATAACACATCAACTTATGCCTGCCAAGTTCCAATTTCTTTCAATTTTGACCCTTTAGCATCTATTTTTACCAGCTAAAACCTCAGAAAAGAACAGTTTACAAAAAAGTACAATTATCTGACCTGCTTCACACCACTCTGTAACCTTGCGTCTCCAATGAGATACACTTTGAAAAAAAAAAAAAGTGATAGACACATAAACATAGTGAGTTTTGTAAATTAGATTTTGTTAGAATTTCTTTATTCTGTTTATTTTTCAGTTAAATTACGTGTTATTTTGATGAATACTTAGACGTTTCCCTGAATGTATATTTTAATGATTTTTTTTTTCTTTTCGATGATGAACTTTTCAGTAGCATTTATCAACTTATCAGCATTTTTGTTTCCTATAGACCCATTTAAGTTTTTTCTCAAAACGTAATTAAAAAAAAAAAGTTTGTTGGAACATTTTACTTTCGAAACCCGATTTTTTTGGAATCTTGATTCACACAAAACCAATTAACACAAAATGTCTAAGTGAATACACACACATATGCACTAAGACATTTTGTGTTTTTAAATATTTTCCTTTAAAATGCCTAACAAATTTACAAAATCAAATAAAGTAAATAATTTTCAAAAAGAAATGTCTTGCAACTCATTTTTCTTTATTTAAAGCTTTCAACCTTATTCAATTTTGAGGAATTTTAAGCATGAACTCCAATCAAAATAAAGCCCTTTTTAATAAGGACTTTTAATTAGATTGCATGGTATAGTTCAGTTCAAATCAAAGAGTTGATCACATAAATACTGACCAGAGTCTGAAAGTAATTGTAGTTCATTGTTTGAGGGTTCAAGAAATAAATAAGTGTGTGTGTGTGTGTGGTGACAGAATATACTACCTCAGAGTTTTAGATTAGAGAGAGTAAGCAAAGCTTAAATCTTTGATTGAGATTGTCGGACTGACTTCCTCATCTTGGTTGTTGTCACATCGTTTCGGCCGTTTTGCCCTCCGCCCTTCGTCAGGTGTTTTGTATCGAACTGGGGAACTGTTTGTTAGGAGTCTCGAACCCCAACCCTTTATTATTATTACGGGGGTACCGTGTTCGGACTCCAGCTAGGCTTTGGGACATAGTTGCTGATTCTCTGTTTTGAATGTTACTTTGTGACAATAACAACCAAGATGAGGAAGTCAGTCCGACAATCTCAATCAATGAAAACACCTCATCTCAAAAATACAGACAATTGCTTAAATCTTTGTCAAAGACCGCTGATAAAATGAACAATCATTTTTGTGGATTCTACTTGTAAACTAATTACACTTGAAAGAAAACATTTTTGGTGTGCATTTTATTTATTTATTTAAGGTGGCCTCTTACATTAAAGAGTCTTTGTTTTGTCTTTTTTAAATATCTTCTCTTAACCAAAAGAAGTAAGCAGTTAAGCAGTTTAGAAAAAAAATATAATTGATTTTTTTTTTTTAGTTCTTCACTTAAAAATCCCTGTTGATGCAAAAGACACTTGAGTGAGCAAATAGACTTTAAAACCACCCACAACGAATTTTTTTTTTTTTTTACGTTTTATTATTCAGTGAAGTAGATGTATTTATAGTACACAACGTGTTTCTTTTCTTTTCTTCCCCACCCCCTTATAACCGAGCATTAAATAAAAATGAAAAATATACATTTTGTTTGAAACATTTTTCATGCATCATTTATTTCTTATATAGCCGGAGAATTTTTTTAAAATTTCAACTCCTAAAACAACAAAAATATCCCGACTCTATAGCTCTGCTAATTTTCGCATTAACAATTAGCTGCATTTGATTTTTGTTCGGCCACAGTCATATATATATATATATATATATATATATATATATATATATATATATATATATATATATATATATATATATATATATATTACACGTACAAACAAATCTACAATGTCGTAACACTGAACATGCTAATGTTTCGGACAGATGATGGGTTAAACACCACAGGTCCTCGTCAGGCGACTTAAAAGTGGTTACTTTCCACAGAAGAAACAGTCCATAACTCTATATAAATTCATGAACTGATTTTTCTATGGAGAGTAACCACTTTTATGTCACCTGACGAGGACTTGTGGTGTTAACCCATCATCTGTCCGAAACATTAGTATGTTCAGTGTTGCGACATTGTAGATTTGTTTTTATTAAAATATATTTTGCTCTTTTATTGAGCACTCTTAATAACCTCATTAAATTTATTAGTTATCACCCTTGAATACCTATAACAGTGTGTATGTATATATTATCGTAGTACCAAAGTATGTGCATACTGTGTATACTGTAGTATTGAAATAAAATGTTTATATAATGTATATTTATAAATCTCTACTTGTATTGGACAACAACAAAAACAACATAGATGTAATTGTATATTTTGGTAGCAAGTCATTCAAGCACGTCTGATTGAACAAGACAATGTTATTCTTTTTCCGATTTTTCTGGATATCTTTTCAATTCGTCAAGCGGTCTTTCTTATTTCAGCTGGCATGTTGTATATAATGGCTCCCAAAAGTTGTTGTTCAACCATATTCTTCTCTAGCGTTTTCTATCAGTACATCCGATCGTCGTCAGGAGTGATTGTTGTTATCGTTTTCTTTGAGGCTTGGTGTATTTAGTTTTTGTTTTATTATTATTATTATTATTATTATTATTATTATTGGTTATAACGGTGGGTGCAGGATGGTTAAAGAAGAATTATTTTTATTTTCGATTTTCTTACTTTATACTTTATTTAGTTTCTTGTTAGTTATTAAATACAGTTTGTATGTATGTATGTATAAGTTTGAAACCAAATTACAAAGCGAAAATTTTGTAAAATAAACATTTAAGATTATTTATAATTTTAGCATAATACGCCTTCTTCAATTTTTCTTTTTTCCGTGTAATGTTATGAACAAGAAAAATTTAGAAGTAAAATCCGTAGGTTCTTTTCAACAGTGGTATATATTGTTTTTTTAATGTCCAGAAAATGATGCTTGGCATGAATGGTCTGAAATTTTTAATGCTGTGTTCTCCATGATATATAAGAGATTAACATGAATACCCAACGTTGCCCAGGTGGACATGAAGTTCGGTTTTGGACACAGCTGTTAACTCCATCGTTACTCCCACAACAATTTCAAAAATAAAAGAATGGATAAAAACATGTAAATGTAATCGCCTAGAAAAAGAAGTATGTGAAAACCTCCCAACCAGAAGAAGGATACAAAAATAAGCTATTCTCCGGATATTGAGCACTTAAGCGAACTTCTTTAATGCTGCCTAAGTCTAGAAAGATTTCTCAATACGGTGTGTTGCAATGAAAAAAAAACTGAAAATAAATCAGTGTTATAAATTACAAAGTAGAATTTGCATCAACCGAAAAAAAAAAAAAAATGATTAGTTATGACTTAGTGTGTTATTAAAATAAAAAGAAATTAGCAGTTACGATGTCAAAAAATCACATTATGTAACCCTCGAAATGAGAAAAATGTTTCACCAATAAAAAACTGCCAAATAAAAATCTTTTAACCCTGTTTAAATGTTAAAACTGTAAAAAAGAACAAAATGCAAAGGATAGAAAGTTTTTTTTTTGTTTATCGTCATTGGATTAGAATTTTAACCTTCAGTTTACTTAAAGCTCCGATAAAAAAAATAAAAAAAAAATAAAAAAAAAAAATCGAAATAAGGACATTGTTTTTTGTTTTGATATAAAAATTACAAAACAACTCTGTTTAAAAGAAAAAAAAGAAAAATACAACTGTTACATCAAAACTAAAGCTTACAAGGCAACCTCCTAATCAGCTGATCCACAATGCTGATTGCGAAATAACGTTGGAAATTCTTTTATTTTAACCAATTAAAAAAAAAAATCCTTGACGCACACGCAGTTTTTGACGTCATTTAAAAAGAAACAATTTCACTGACTCCCTTCGTTTAAAACTTTATTTCTATACGAAATAACTTACCATCTATCTATCTATATATATAAATCGAAAATGTATGTATGTATGTACGCTTTTCCTCAATGTCCACAAAAGGCTTCTTTCAGAGAAGTGCTTGCTCGGTTCACAACTTCTTAAAACTTTTTATATAATCTATAAATTGCTCGCCTGTCTATTTAATTTTATTGACTTTCAAACATTAATTATTCCACATTTCTCGCATCGGCACGCGTTACATTCGGTTTTTGGTATTAAAAAAAAAGCGAAACTCGACTCTAATCACAGGCCGAAACGGTCTTCTCATGACGACAAGCGGTTCTACGCATGCGCCAGATGATGGCATGACCTGATTTACTTTAAATAGTTGAAAAACTGAATAAATTTCATGTATGTCGCGTTAGGTCAGTTGATTAGCGCGTTGGTTCACTATTGCGTTGGTTCATTCGTTTTGGGTTCTAATCGTGGTGTGAGATGCGTTTTTTTTTTTTTTTCGATTTTTTAAATTTAAATATTGAACCAGTGTTATTTAAGCCATTTTTCACGTAACGTTCGTTTTTCTGTTTTTTTGTTTTTTTTTACTTTGCTTATCCACCCCCGACCACACACCCAAAATACCTGCGTACCCACCGATTTTTTAAATTTTAATATCGAAACAGGCTTATTTAAGCCATTTTTCACGTGTTCATTTTTCTGTTTTCATCGTTCGTTTGCCTTACATTAGTTTTTTTTTTGTTTTTTCCCGCTTAAGTTTTAACGTTTTCTTTTTTTACTTCACTTATAACAAACAAACCTGGTCATTGACGTCGTCATAACGCTCAACGACTTCCGGGCGCGCACCTGTAAATCTGGTTCTTAAATAAATTCAAAATTCTTTCAGTAACTCATTCTGGCTGGCCGATTTTTTTTTTTTTTTCAAACTTTGCCTCAGGGCTTTGGGTTCGATCCTACCAACTTTTATTCCCCCCCGGTTTCTTTTTTATTTAACAACACACATTCCTACAAACACCGGGGCAACGCCGAGTACCCCTGCTAGTCTAAAATATAAAAGCGAAAATGTGTGTATGTATGTGTATGTGTGTTTGTATGTCTCGCGAAAACTTTCCACACAGGTCACGGATTTTCGCCAGATCGGTATCATTTTAAACTTCTGACCTTCGCCCAACAAATATCGAAAAATTGACCAAAAACGTTAATTCCTTCACCCTGAAATCAGCACTTTTCTACAGGGGGGGGGGGGGTCAGCAAAAACCGTCCTCTCATGAGGAGTTTGCTTCTACACATGCGTCATACAACGTCGGAACCTGATTTACTTTAAATAAATACTTAGTTCAGTTGCTTAGAATGCGGCCTCATTATCTAAATGTTTTGGGTTTGAATCATGGTGTGAGATGTCTTTTTTTTTTTTTTCGACTTTTTAAATTTTAATATTGAAGTAGGGTTATTTAAGCTATTTTTCACATGTTTTTCAGATTTTTTTAACGTTCGCTTTTCTGTTTTTTTACTTCGCTTATTCTTAGGTTTTCATTAACACCCCCCCACCCACCCCTGCCCGATCCCCCACACCTCCAAACACCCGGTCAACGCCGGGTACCCCCCGGGGTTATTTAAGCCATTTTTCACGTGTTTTTTTTTTGGGGGGGGGGGGATTTTTCAGATTTTTTAAAGTTTTAACGTTCGTTTTTCTGTATTCTTTTTCGTGTTTTCTTTTTTTGTTTTTCCGATTTTTACATTTAACATCGTTCGTTTGCCTTACGTTAATTTTTTTGGTGTGTTTTTTTTTTTCGATTTTTTAAAGTTTTAAAATATTTACTTTGCTTATTCTTATGTTTTGATTAACACCCCGCCCAAGCACACACACTCCAAACAGCATAGTTGGCAAGTTTTAGTGAGACATGCAAACATACATACATACATACATTCACATACAAACTAATGTTTGAGGTTTATATTATAGATGTCTGAATGGTTTACAAATAGTTGGTTTAACGGAAAATCTACCCTTTTGGAGTCATTTAATGTGCAATACTATTTTAAACAACTCATTAGCTAATTCAGCACAAGTCGGTATTCACCCATGGTTGAAAAAGAAATTTGAGAGTTCATATCCTTCCAAAGCAGTATTAATGCATGAAAGACACCAGATTCAATAAAATAGGAATTCGGCAAGGTCAACCCCATAAACCTCAGCAGTATCCATCTTGTTAAGCATAACCGTCCACCAAAAATATTTATCCAACTTAAAATAATTTTTTTTTGCTATTGAACTGAATGACGGATCCATTTGCTTAAAATATTGCTTTGGCGTTTTGCTTGCTGATTATTATTGTATAATATTGTATGCATTGTATAATTCTGCATAACAAAGTCTGTTGCTTCAGTCTCGACGAAATGGCTGGCCATTAAATGGTCTTATAAGTTGGCGTGGAATCAAAGATTATTGATTAATGACCTTTAGATTCTAATCACTTTTCACAATTTTCATAATTTGGATTACCTCTACCATTATATAATTTTGACAGTCATTTGGACCGTTTCTCTTACAATTCTGGCTTTGTCAGTAAGAACAATCAACCACAATTAAATTTGTCAATAAGATTTATAATATTCTAAAAATAAAATTTGAATGATTATTCCCTAATGGTATCATTTACCAATAATCATCTTTCTTTGAACCCAAAAGTTAAACCCAAAATAAAATTATGTCTGGAATGATAGATAGATAGCCGCAAAAGATAACACAATGAGAACCAACCACATCAAAGCAAGCATCGACAAGAAACAAGAAAACAGCAAATGTAGACTCTGCGGACTAAGAGACGAAACAATAAACTGCATCATAAGCAAATACGGCAAATTGGCTCAAAAAGAATATAATAAGCACGATCAAATGGAGAAGGCCGGAGATTAAGAATTATGCAAACAACTGCATCTTGAGCACCCAGACAAATGGTATAAGCACAAACTAGCAGCAGTACTCGAAAATGAAAGTCACAAAATCCTATGGGACATGGATATACAAACGGATAAATCCATCCAAGCAAGAAAACTGGATATCATAATTGTTAACAAAAAGGAAAAGTCCTGCCAAATTGTAGATTTTGACATGCCAGCAGACAACAGAGTGAAGATCAAGAAGACAGAGAAGCAGAGCAAATACCCGGAACTGGCTCGAGAACTCAAAGGAATATGGTGGATGAAGAAAGTCAGAATAACACACTAATAGTAGAAGCACTAGGAACAATACCGAAAAACTTTGAAAAGAGAATGGGAGAGATTAGAATCAGAGGAATGGCTGATAAGATACAACGTATAACAATAATGAAAACAGCTGAAATATTAAGGAAAACCCTTGAATGTGGATAGTAGCACACATAAGCTATGGGCACAAGCTGGACATACAGAAAATGCTACAGATGTAAAACAAAGTGAAAACACATGGAACCATGAAAACAAACTGTTTGATTGCAAGTTAACCCCACCTCCCTGTGCCTTTTTGTGTGTGTCATCATAAACTGATGCTTCACGAAATAAGTGAGGAGAGTCAAGGAGGATGGAATGACCAAGGAGTGAAATCACTAGCCAGACCTCCACTGGATGAGTGCAAAGAGAACTGGGACCTTAGAGAGGCTTATTTTCACCTAAATTCCAGTGAAGACCAATGATCACTGTCAATGAGAAATCAATGGTGAGCGGCTGTTGTGATATTGCAAATTCAACTGCAAGGGTTATCAGAGAGTACTGGAAATCTGGGAAGACTTATTGTTACTCAGACTCCAGAGAACACCACAAGTTGTTCTAAACAAGCAATCTTTCATGATGGCTTGTGTGATTACTCCTAGTGAGTAAATAATAAAGTATATTATTTTAAGATCTATTCTGTGATATGTTAGTATAAATAGTATATGAATAAAAATGCATAAAAATGTTTAAGTGCTTTTTGATACCCGGCAAGCAAATAGATAAAAGGAAGTAAACCTAGCCATGCGAATCTAGAAGCCAAATATATAGTCTAAAAAAGCTTTCAATATTTTACAAAATGATATGAAAATAAAATGATTAAAAAAATAAACAAAAAAAAAGTAAAAAATAAAAAGTGCAGTCTAAATTCCTGGAAAAAACAACTGAATTGAACATATCGCAGATTTAGCACGTCCATACGCCGACTGTCAGAAAATCTGCAATCATACAAGAGAATTCAACTATATAATGGTGAAAAAAAAAACCCAAAAAAACTTAACTTAAATTGTTTAGTAGAAAATGAGATCATCAGATCTTTACCATGTAGCTGTTCTGGAGATTTAATACATATATATATATATATATATATATATATATAGGGACCACATCAAATGTAGTGATCAAGTTCACACAAATTTACCAAAATAATTGCTTTGCTGACTCCATTTGTTTGATCAATGACGCAACCAAACCAAGGAAAAGTAGCTTCAGTTAGCTGATTTGGGGATTTATGATAATATGTTGATAACATTGTTTTGCAAAGAAAACAATTGATTTTGAGAGAATGGTATTGAGAGTTGTTTGGCTATGGTTGGGAGCAGTATCTGTCCTGAGGTCATCTCCTAAAGATGATCAGTGTGAGAACAGCTCAATGGAAATATACTTCGATAAGCGATTATGCACGGTTGGCACGAGGTCAATCAGAAGAGAAGGGGATATGTCATAACGACCCCTGATTGATTAGTTTGGACTTGGGAGTTCCATTCTTTACCCATCACCTCATGATATAAGCTTATGCACAAGCGATTTCAGACAGTACAGTTGAGAGGAGTCAGTTAAGAAGACAGCTGACAGTGAGACGTTCCTGACCCACTGGAAAATACGTCAACACTAAAATACTGCCATCAACCCTTCTCTCATGCAATCTGAATAACCCTGGTTGAATACTTTTGTCATATATGGTATTTGAACAAACAAAATAGACTTGTGTCTGGCTAAAACTCTCCACTGCTGTTAATTCATCGCTTGACACTTTCACTGACAAAGGCTTGCCCCATACTCATATCTGTAAACTGTTGGTGACAACATAAAAAGAAAGAGACAGGTTCACTTTAATTGTGTCTGTCATTATCCCACCTATCAAGATTTATGATGTATGAAAATTGAATTCGGAATTTGGGTGACTATTTCTCCAGATGAAAGCGCTGTCGGTTGCAGATGATGCAACACGTGTTGAACTGTTGATTCTGAAGTGATTTAATTTCAACTGCCTACACATTTACGTTTGTACAGTGGTATTATATTAGCATTTTGTAGTTGTATAATTTTTGTTAATATAATTTTTATAAAAAAAAAGAAAACCAATGACTGGAGTAGTTTTACCTATTGCTTCTGCATTGCTACCGAACCAGACAGTCAACTTGAGTCATTTTTTTTTTTTTTTTTTTTTTTTTTTTCAGGTGGCATCTATCAGAAGAGGAGTGCTTACCTCAGCTTTGGGAGAGGGCTGTGGTCTATAGATCAGCAAAAACAATCATAACGTGGTGTGTAGCCGCACCTATCTCACTGGATTGGTGAATTTTTATTATTGAAACAGAATAACCAGAAACACTCAGCAAACCATGTCCCTGTGTAAACAATCAGTTGTGTTGTGAACGTTGTTCTGGGTGACTAAAATAACTTAAACTTTTTTTTGTTGCGTTCCGTGATTGGAAAGGCCTAAATGAACTCATATAGCAGGTTATCTCTCATTAGCCATATAACGTTTGGTTATAAAAGTAGGTAAACACCCGTGGAATCTTCACAGGTACTGCTAGTAAAATAATAAACTATATGAAGAAACATTCAATATTAAATAATAAAATAATTAAAATGAAATATTTTTATTAATCTTGGAGAAGTTTTTTATTATTACAGATAAACTTAGTGAAACAAAAATATGGCAAACTGATGCTAAATATCCATTTTATTATTTTAGTGAATGAAATTAATGTTAGGGATGAAGATAACTACTGCCATTACTATCAGACTTTTCTTTTATAGACACATTTTTTAGATCCTCTTTGTGAGATTTTCCCCTCAATTTTCTAGGACACATCTTTAGTCCTAATCTTGTTTCTGTCCAATTCAACTTCTAAAGAAGAAAGAGCTTATTTAAACTTCCCTGCCATAAACCAAACTCTTATCTTTCTCAACTGACCTTCTACAAAATGTATGCTTTTTATATATCAACAAATCCATCCTAACTAAACAAATGAACATTTTATATATATTTCTTGCACACCAGGTCAGGCTGGGTGGAATTTTTCCCATTAATACAGTAAAGTGTAAGCAAAACTGCCATTCAATGACTTTTTCTGTAGACAAACATATCAGATGGAGGGCTGTAGAGTCCACAGACAAAATGCTCGAGTGTGACACCCATCTAAGTAATTTGATACAATCTTATATATATATATATATATATATATATATACATACAGTTATCTTGTTGTATTTTCATAGCCTTTAAATTAAGAAATCAAACTTTCATTTGTTATCGTTGTACTGATTGGTAAATGTAATAACATACTTCTTTACAATTTATTTTTTAAACTACTTAGTTCGCCCCCAGACAATCTGAAACAAAACATCTATATATTAGTACTGTAGTACCTTTAACGTATGTATGCGAGTCACAGTTTCCAAATTATAAATTATTTGATCGGGAAATTC
This sequence comes from Euprymna scolopes, assembly GCF_053919585.1. Lineage (NCBI taxonomy): Eukaryota > Metazoa > Mollusca > Cephalopoda > Sepiida > Sepiolidae > Euprymna > Euprymna scolopes. The sequence continues at coordinate 34,435,197 of NC_136490.1, read as the reverse complement.
TATTTAGAAGGATAGAAGATAACATACTACAAACATTAAATTATTAGTATATAAATATGCTAATTTAATGTTCGTAGTATGTTATCATGTATTCTTTTTTTAATGAATAGGAATTCCTAATCACCAAAGGCAGACAAAAAAAAAAAAAAATAAAAGACATTTTGGGCCATACATAAAACTAAAATATACCCTCTTGGTTTTCTGGCTAGAAGACAAATGTAGTATCTATTCTGTCTAAAGATGGTATGATATCATGAGGTTTCCATTCATGCCAGGCCATTCATATAATGGAAATATGTCACAGACTTCTATAAGGATATTGGAGATAAACCGTAATAACCAGATATATTCTGACACTAGATTAACCAGATTATTTAGATAAATACATTTACAGTTTAACAAAAGGACTACAATAATATTACGGGGTCTCTGTTCACACTGAATGTCCACAGAATGCCCAGCAGCAACATATTACATATGAAATATGCCACTGTGGAATTTCTACAGGTTCTGCTAGTTTAAATAATTACCATAATCTGAATGTGTGTGTGTGTGTGAATAGCTTAGTGATGAAGATACCAGGTTTACAACATCAAGGTTGCTGTTAATGTAAATCATTATACTATAATATACTGTTGCATGTGATATTATCCCATATTCGAACCCAGGGAACTGCAGGTATCCAAAGTGAAACAAAAAAAAAATACAACTTCATATTCTTTTTATGTGCTGCTTATAAGCTTTTCACTCATCATAGATTTAATGACTCATGTGTCAAGTTCGAATCCAGTTCATTCCACACAAACACTTGCATCAAAACGACACCTGGCCATACATATGTCTAACCTAGAGAGGAAATAAATACTCAGCGCAGATTTACTAACTCAAGAGAAATCACTAATGTGAAGATAGCAAATGCATATGGAATAATAGCCGGTTTATTTATTAACCGCTAGAATTCCCCAGAAGGTTTTCCAGTGGCACTGTAAAGATTAAGAGCGACAGTAATACACTAACCTTATTTCAGGCAAGCAAACATGAAAATGTATAAATTAGGCACCAATGTTATTTACAATCACTTTGCTGAATTGTAGGAAAGAAATGAAACAAATATTTCAATGGAATATGCCCTGATTAACTCATCGCAGTTATTTCCCCCTTAAAATACATTTCACAAACAAATCCATCAAGCAAAATCTCAACCTTTCACTATAGCAGTCCCAAGATGCCAGAAAGCCTTCTACTCATATAGATTCTTCCCTCAGATGGCTAGACTTTGGAATTCCTTTTCCTGCCTCCCCGACTGTACTAACATGCAGAAGTTTAAATGCAATGCAAGCAGACATCTCGTTGCTCAACTCCTCACATAGTTCGCTGTAGGTATGATCTCAAATAGTGGTCCTTTATGTCCAAGTGGCAATATGCCTTATTTCGAGCAAATAAAGTATAAAAAGAAAAATAATTTTTTTTAACAGGCTAAATTAAAACTATATATATATATATATATATATATATATTATATATATATTATATATATATATATATATATATTCAATGAAATAATTGCTATTTTGAATCTAAATTAAAAAAAAATTAAAATGTAATATATTCGAAAACTAAAACAAAACATACCTTCATGTTTTGGGGGGGTCTTTTTCACGTGTTATCACTGGTCCATATAAGCTACCTCACTCGGTAAGAATCCACGTACAGAAGAGAAATGGCAAATGTGGAGACAAACAAATATACAAAGTAGTCGCCAACTTTATTTACAAATGAGAATTTCCGCACAGGCAAGGTCCTGTTTCCTCTTTTCAAGAGGGGAAGAAAGCATGATAAGGACCCCCAACGAGTGAATTGCACACACAACACCACAATTAAAAAAAAAAAAAAAAAAATAGCAAACTTACTGCTATAAAATGCTTCTTTCTTTCCTTCTTTATAAAAAGATCAGACATTTTATGCATATGAACAAACAACAATTGTGGATGGTAATATCATTTTAATAAAATATCACTTTCAAACCGATTATATTAATATCTCTTTACTCAAGTATATCAGATGGAATTAGACTTGGAAAGGGGAGGTGAGGGGACAGACTTTTATAAGCATATCCTTACATGTTTTCTTCAAGCTGCTCAGTTAATTCCAGGACAACGAAACTTTGGTATTATGCTTCTGAATTTTTGAGATGAGGATTGATAATCTGTATTATTCTGACTACTGTTCTCACTAAGATCTGTGGCATAACGGATAGAGTATTAAGTAAATTTCAGTTGTAAGTTACACTCTTCTGGAAGTTGAAGGTTCAATCCTCAGTGCATGTGACACTGAAAATACAATTGTGAATTATTTAGAATTTCTACCTGGTCATGGCTGACTAAACAAGAGCATGCCAATTATGTGGATTAAATAAAGGTTTGAAATTTTGCGCAGATTCCAAAGTTTGACATAATACAAAACTTTTGGAAACCTAAAAGGAGGAACTAAACAAAATATAAAAAATGGGAGGTTACTTATTAACATGGATTAAGTATATATATATATATATATATATATATATATATATATATATATATATATATATATATATATAGCAAGGGTCTCCAAAGTATAGCCCACAAAAGTTTTTAATCTGGTGTGGAGAGCTCTTTTGGAAAACGTAAAAAATATTCAGGAAAATATTTTTTTATGTGTGTGTTTTTATGTGTCAGCATAATTCTGATAAATACACATCGTTATTTTTTTGCTTTTTTTTATTTGTTATTAATAGAATATTATAGAAATAAAAAAGATGCAATAGTGTAAAATAAAACGAGATTAAAAAAAAAATTTAAGAAATTAAATCCACAAAAATCTATTTTAGTTTCTTTGTAAAGAAATCATCCATTTTAATCTTTTTGCTGGTTGAAAGAGGGTAAAAAATTGCTTTAAAAATTTGAAAGGAACTTGAAGCATGTAAACGGTCAAATTGAAAGTTATTTTGGGCTTTAAAATTAAAAGATTGAAAAATTTGGAAAATATTTACACGTTTATATTTACATACAAAGCATTACCACTGTCAACAAAGGGAAGATTTCATTGGGCATGTGTACACAGCGCGATGATGTATGGAAATGAAACCTGGTTAGTGAGGGTGGAGGACATGTGTTGCATGGAGAGAAATGATATGTGAAATGACACGACGGATGTGTAATGCGAGTCTTAAGGACAGGCTTTGTTCTGATGATTTCAGAAGATTAAATCATAGAGTATAGAGAGATGTGTACAGAAGAGAAGACCTATGGTATGGTTATGTTAAAATAATGGATGAGATTATAAGTTATTGGGCATGTAGATGTAGAACAGTTGAGGTAGCAGGTTCAGTTCATGGGGAAGGCTAAGGAAAACATGGAAGAAAATGCTAAGTGGAACTGAGGGAAAGAGAAATAAAAACCTGGCCAGAGATAGGTTACTTTGGAAGTCAATTTATTAAAGTCATCCAAAATACATGCCAGGATGGAAAACTGATCACATCCAATAATTTTACAGATTTAACTTATGTTATGGTAACAATTAGTTATAGTCTTATAATAATTTGGTTCAATTAAGGTTTGGATTGATTTGTTTTATGGCCTATCAACCATTTACAGATTATTTAATATCAAGTAAGGTTGTCAAATAATGAATAATTATTTAATACTAGCAGACGTACCTAGCGTTGCCCGGGACCATAAAAGTAAACAAAAAAGGTGTTTATTTGTAAATGAAGCAATTGGATAATATGGTAAATATTATCCTAAATTTTTAAAAAGGGCTTCCAGCTCTTTCTCATGATACTAAGGGAAAGTAATTATAGATCATATTTAGATGTCCCTCCTGCTCCTAGCAGTTGTGCTCCAAAACTGATAAATGATCTGTCAATTAGTTTTGGTGTGAATTTTATTCAAATAAATATAAAACATTTAATGCTGAAATTTTACTGTGGCTTTAATATCACATTCAATTGTATGTCGATGGATTGTGCTAAAATAACGTTATTATTTGGAAGGGAGGCTTTGTTAACTTTTCTGTACTTATTTCTTTTTTTAATTACAGTCGTGTAATCACAGAATATGTGGAACTTGTAGAATTCGTCCTGGTGACAACTGGTAGTAGTGGTAGGACTAAATATTTAGAGAGAAAAATAAGGACTCTTTCCTCTAAAGATATTGCGATTGTGATGGTGTTGCTTGTAGGATACAATATAATATTTTATTATCACGACTGAATGTGTCTAAAATGCTGTTCAAAAGCTACGTAAGATAGTGGCTATTAGCCTAGATGTATTGAATTTGTATGTGGCATCTGCTGTTGCAAACCTACAATACTTTGGTCTAGATGGGAATTCCTGCAGCTACTTTATTAATATAGAGAAGAGAAGATATAGAAGATTATTAGAAAACATTACTCATAGAGGGGAATTTTACAGTGAGAGTTGGAACATTAGTACTAGAAAATATTATTCTTCAACTGCGGCAATCTTCTTTGTTCTCAACATAATCAACTTTCAGTTACCACCTCGTATCTATTAGTGTTGGGACGATTAATCGGAATTGGAAATCGGAAAAATTTGTGCCTATTTTCCGATACCAAAAACGTTTCTTTTAATTGTCCTTTATTTGATTTTGTTTAAAGCAAAATCTTCCACCACTAGTAGTAATAATAAAATAATATGTCATTATATATTAGTTAATTATAATTATAAATAGTTAAGTAAAATTAAGATTAATAGATCATCTCCAACAAGTGTATTTTTACATTTAAAAACATATCTGCATATTTAATCAGAGTTTTTATGGTAATTGGGAAAATAACTATATAGTTAAATATTAAAAGATCTATGAAGAATCAGAAACTGTAATTTTATCGGAATCAGGAATTTAGTAAGGAATCTGTAATTGTATCAGAATCGGGGAAAAATATTGTATTCATACCATCACTAGTATCTATTATAAATAATATTACTACTAACATATTTTTAATATTAATATGATTGTGTGTGTGCGTGTATGCAATAATTCACTATATATATATATATATATATATATATATATATAATATTTTAAATTGTCAATACTATGCTTTTATCAATCACAATCTCAGACTGTTTTACAAACTACACCTTCTTTGAATAAACAAATAAACATGGCTGACTCACTTGTATATTGGTTTCAGAATTTTTGAACTGACGACAATTTAAACTTTTATTCTCATCTGAGTTACATTCATAGAATTTTTTGCAGAGGTAACCTTCAATCTTTGTAAAATTTGAGAACTTTCCAGTAAAATATCTTTTTCTCTTGGCTTTTATAGATCTTCAAAACCAAGAGAAAAGATTATTTCTTTTTAATATTAAAAGCAAACATTGATTTGGTGACTTTTCACATATCAGTTTTGTTTGAAATACATAGTGGAGAACCCAACCGACTGTTAGACAACACACGACAGTTTGTGCAATGCATACTAGAAACTTAATAATCACAGAAATTATTTAAGAATGTTTTTCAGAATAGTTGTTTTATCAAGGCAATACAATTTTTATTTCGTTTTTATAAATACAATCATATCTTGCTATGATGTGCAGACATTATAAAGAACATCTTAACAACCTTAATATTATCCCATAATTTACTTATACTTTAAATAACAAAAAAAAAACACACACACACATAATTTAACTAGAACTATAAATAACTCACATTTATAATATATATATATATATATATATATATATATATATATATATATATAAAAGCGAAAATGTGTGTATGTATGTGTGTGTGTTTGTTTGTATGTATCTATGTGTGTCTGTGTGTCTCGCAAAAACTTTTCCACAAGGGTCACGGATTTTCGCCAGATCGGTATCATTTTAAACTTCCAACCTTCGCCCAACAAATATCGAAAAATTGGCCAAAAACGTTAATTCCGTCACCCTGAAATTTTCTACAGGGGGGGGGGGTCAGCAAAAACCGCCCTTTCATGATGCGTTCGCTTCTATGTATGCGTCATACGACGTCGTAACCGGATTTACTTTAAATATTTGAAAAAGCGACAATTTCGTGGACGTCATCTTAGCTCAGTTGCTTAGAGCGCGGCGTCATTATCTAAAGGTTTTGGGTTCGAATCGTGGTGTGAGATGTCTTTTTTTTTCGATTTTTTAAAATCTTAATATTGAAGCCATTTTTCACGTGTTTTTCAGACTTTTTAACATTCGTTTTTCTGGGTTTTTTTTACTTCGCTTAATCTTAGGTTTTCATTAACTTTTTTTTTATTTATCTGAACATATTAAAATTCTGGGTAAAAAATTATTAATATATATATATATATATATATATATATAAAACACAAATTTACCTAGTTGTTTTGTTTAGTTACATAATTATTGTTGTTGGCTCAAGTTTTCTGCAAAGTATTTTAATATACCGGAATGTTTCTATCCTACCATCCTTAATTACTTTTCCATCCTTTTACTTAGATGCCAGCAAGCATCTCTATAAGAAAAAACAAGTTAGATCAAAAACATGTAAATACAGCTATAAATTACAACACTATAGGTAAATAAGTTCCTCTCACTAGAAAAAAGACAGAAAAGAGACGCAGAATAAACGAGATATACTCCTGTTAAAAATCATTGAAACAGTCTTTATTAACTGCTTCCATCTGTCAATAAGTTAACAGCTTATAAAAATATCTTACCTATGAAATGTCTACATTGGTCTACATCACAATTCTTTGGGTTTATGTTTTCAATTGGGTTTCTTTTAGCACCATTATCTGGACTCCAGAATGTCACTGTTTTGTTCTATTTGGCGTTGCCCAGGAGCAATAAATATGAGATTACAGTATTACATTTAAAAGGGATAGCTCCAGTATCCTAGTTATTTTTTCCTGTGCTGAAAAAAATGCAGAGGAATGAGTTTGGCGAAGGAATAAGAAAGGGTAACGGGGAGGGGTGGTAAAAAAAAGAATCGGGGGGGGGGGAGATACAGAGAGGGCTTTAGAGAAAAGGGAGAGATAAAAAAACTTTTATATAAAAATGTTACACATTTTCACTTCTATTTTATATGGACCCGAGCAATGCCAGCTACTCCTGCTAGTTTATTATATAAACGGCAGTTGTCTGTGTGTGTATGCGCACCTCCAGCTAACTGGCAAAACCTACAAAATAAAGACCCACAAAGTTGATATATTCTTGATCATTGTTGCTCTAGATGAATTATAAAATGCCAACTAATTCCATGAAGTATCTATATATCTACATATATATAATATAAAGCTCTGTGTGTGTGTGTGTGTGTGTGTGTGTGTGTGTGTGTGTGTGTGTGTGTGTGTGTGTGTGTGTGTGTGTGTGTGTGTGTCTGGTCACGAATAGGCTCCTATATGGTTGACTATTTTAAAAAAAACTGATTACATATAATGATAGAAGATGTATCGAGACACAGGAATGGGTATGTTTGATCTGGCAGAACAGTGGTTCATTAATATTGTGGGGTCTTCGTTCGCACCTGGTCCACAAAGTATGGAAATAAAAAATTTAAAAAAAAAAACGTTTACAAGTGTTTTTGATATAGTTGTACATAAGAATACTTTGATAAGTATGTTTTAACTTAAATAGGGATGGTATAATAAAATTGTGGGGTCTGCGTTCGCGCCTGGTCTCCATAGAATGGAAATAAGCACAAACTTTAACAAAGACTTTTCATATCTATCTGCGTAAGTATACTTTAATAATTATGTTTCAGTTTGAAGAAATATGATATAATAAAATTATGGGGTGTTCGTTCGCATAGAATGGAAATATGTCACAAAGTTTAACAAGTTTTTTTTAATATAGATCCACAGAATATTGTGATAAGTGTTTCAGTGTGAACAGGTATGGTATAATAAATTATGGGGTTTATCTATTTCATTTTTACTTTCATCATATTTTGCTTTGGTTTTGATACCCACAAATTCAACCCAAATTTACAACCCTTCCTTTTCATAACTTATCATCTATATATATAAAAGCGAAAATGTATGTATGTATGTATGTATGTACGCTTTTCCTCGATGTCCACAAAAAGCTTCTTTCAGAGAAGCGCTTGCTCGGTTCACAACTTCTTAAAACTTTTTATATCATCTATAAATTGTAATATCTCAGAGTTACCCACGGAGCTCGCCTGTCTATTTAATTTTATTGACTTTCAAACGTTAATTATTCCACATTTCCCGCATCGGCACGCGTTACATTCGGTTTTCGGTATAAAAAAAGCGTCGACTCTAATCACAGGCCGAAAGCCAGTTGTCTCAAGAGAGCTAAGTAACGTTTGTTCAATGCCGACTTCGTCATATCAGACTGTAGCTTTCATTTCGCTCCTCCTAATAAACAGGGAGCGGGTTTTTAAAAACAAACAAACCGATTTATTCACCTCATTCAAAACTGTCCCACACAAAATGCTAACTGCTGAATACCTATCGCCGTCACGTCAATCAAAAACGCGCACCTGTTTTTTTTAAAACACTTTACTATTTTCCAACTGCGCGTCGTGAAAGCTTCGTTTTTTTTTCTTTCACGGGCACCTGTTTTGTTTTGTTTTTTTCACATTTTCGGGTTTTTTTCACATACCCCGAAAAACACCCGGGCAACGCCGGGTACTCCTCGCTAGTACTTTCATAAATTAGAGTCCATTTTCTGTAGGCTGTTTTTGAACCCAGTTAACGACGGGTACTTTTGCTAGTATATATGTGTGTGTGTATATATATATATATATATATATATATAAAGAATGTGTGCGTGTCTCTCTCTCTCTCTCTCTCCAACTAGAGAGGAATGGGATTGACACAAGAGAAAGAGAGGATTGGGGAGAAGGGAAAACGGGAGGGGTGAGAGAGGGAAAAATAGAGTGACGGCTAAAGCAAGATAGAGATGGAAGTATTAATAGTAATATGCTACAGCTACACTTTTGTCCAGTGCAACATCGGGTAGAATTACTAGTCCTTAATAAATGAATACGTTTGAATCATAAAATACTTCAAATCCATTTATTTTTTTAACTCAAATATTTAAAAATCCTATCGGAAAAAATGTGTATAAATAGCATATGACTGAATTTTTAGCCTATTAAATTATAAAACCCTTAGCAAAAATTGACAAAGCAGGTTGAACAACACTTATTGCAAACGTTTCTTTGATCTGAGTTGTTGACAGCTGAAGTTTACTTTTACAGAAAAAAAGAATCCTTAAGCTTGAAAGAAAACAAATATGTCTATTCCAAGCATTATGTTTGACAAATTATTTTCCTTTTTAAATATATTTTTTTAATTCATGCTAGGCTCATCTCATCATGAGCTCTTGTTACGAAAACTGAGTTTTATTGTATACTAGCGAGGGGTACCCAGCGTTGCCCGGGTGTTTTTCGGGGTATGTGAAAAAAAACCGAAAATGTGGAAAAAAAAAAAAAAAAAAACAGGTGCCCGTGAAAAAAAAAAAAACGAAGCCTTCACGACGCACAGTTGGAAAATAGTAAAGTGTTTAAAAAAAAAAAAAAAAAACAGGTGCACGTTTTTGATTGACGTGACGGCGATAGGTATTCAGCAGTAAGCATTTTGTGCGGGACAGTTTTGAATGAGGTGAATAAATCGGTTTGTTTGTTTTTAAAAACCCGCTCCCTGTTTATTAGGAGGAGCGAAATGAAAGCTACAGTCTGATATGACGAAGTCGACATTGAACAAACGTTACTTAGCTCTCTTGAGACAACTGGCTTTCGGCCTGTGATTAGAGTCGACGCTTTTTTTATACCGAAAACCGAATGTAACGCGTGCCGATGCGGGAAATGTGGAATAATTAACGTTTGAAAGTCAATAAAATTAAATAGACAGGCAAGCTCCGTGGGTAACTCTGAGATATTACAATTTATAGATGATATAAAAAGTTTTAAGTTGTGAACCGAGCAAGCGCTTCTCTGAAAGAAGCCTTTTGTGGACATCGAGGAAAAGCGTACATACATACATACATTTTCGTTTTTATATATATAGATATATATATGTGTATGCAAGGGAGATAACACATGCGCATTCATATGAAACCTTAAATCTAGTTTTGCTCACCAAGAAAATTACATATGTTGTATCAGCTCTCATCAGCACTTAGCCACACAAAACGTCAAAGATTCGCTTACCTATAATAATAGTTTATTAGAAATACAATTTTATTTTATTTTCAAATGTCTACTCCACCTTGCCAGTCTTTAAGGCAATCCTCGTTTTGTGCTTGAAGAATTTTCCATCTAATAAATGGAAATTACATTCTTGACTGAACATGATTTAGCCATATGAGCTGTTATTTGGTTTCTTGAACAAACAAGAAAACAAAAACAAAAGCCGATCAAATGAAGTGGTCTGTAAAGTGATCATTATGCTTTCAGTGCTTAACGACGGATAACAATTGGTCTCTCATAGCTCCAACATGGTTAATAGTTACGAGAAGGTATCTTATAAAAAAAAAAAAAAAAAAAAGAAAACATATCACAAAATGGTCACTCACAATAACCATGGAAACCAGGAATATAAGCTGCTTTGTTTCTATAGAGACCAAGTACACCTAAAGCTAAGGAGAAAGAAAAAAAAAATGGTTCCAAATCTACAGGAACGGAGAACCAAAAAGGTGGTCTAACTTTTACTAATGTAAAATAGACAAATAGTAAATAGCTAACAATAATGGCAGACGATTTAAATTTAAAGATTACGAACATACTATTCAAATGAATATAATCCAATGTTGCCCAATTTGGGCTGGTGAATCTGTCCCATTTGAAGGTTCTTTGATAAAGTGTAGAAACGCATCTGCAATTTGATTAGCCCTGCCCTTTTTTCTTCTCTGTGACCACTTTCAGAGACGTGATGTTACTGATCTCAGTCTTTTCTGTAAATGATATTCTAGTATGTGTTCTCCAGAATTGTCTCATCTATTCCCTGCTTCTTTTGTTCCAGCTCGTTTGACTTGTAATAATAATCTCCATCAAGCCGTTGTTTTGTAATACAATTTCCTAGTCCAGAAGCTTTTTTTCCCCAAGAACCGCAAGCTTGTGGTACTCTTCCTTTTGACTTTTTCCTCCTACCTATAACCTTGGTATTTTCAAGAGTAAAACCAGTTGGCATATTTTCGATAATCATTGTTCTTGTTAGCTCTATATATAAAGTAGCTTCATGGCTTGTCTGGAGCGATTTCCATATATATATATATATATATATATATATATATATATATATATATATGTGTATGTACGCACACACACACTAGTAGAGAGAATCAACGTTGTCCGGGATTAAATAAGGCTCAACAAATGTTCCATCCTCATATTTTTATTGTCAAAGAAATCAGTGAAATAGCCCTTTTTTTATTGTTAATCAAATCGATTGACTGCCTGCTCTAGTTATGACCTTTCCACAATGACAGTCTATAAAACATTGTAGTCTATATTGCACTGTAGAGAATCTACTATTGATTTTATAAAATTAACTGTAATTAATGGATACATTTAAAGTTTAAAATGCAAAAGTCAAGTATCATGGTTTAATTGTATTCTAAACTGAAGCATTCATTTTGAATGCACCCGTCTTATTAAATAACCAACTTTTGATTTTATGTAATTACTTTTACATAATCACTTGAATTAAAATTAAATGTACAAAAGTCAAGTATCAGCGTTCAATTGTGCCCTAAAAAGAAACATTCCTTTTGAACGCATCTCAGTCTTATAAAAGAATCCATAGTAGATTTTATAGGCTGGTCTATTCTGCTTATGCGGTAATAAAATTTCTCGAATGCACTTTTGGTGTTAGGTTGTATAAACAGGTTAACTTTGGTCAAAATCGGACTTACTCCTTTAATCAAATTTTTTCAATTGAAGAGTTTTGATACTTATTGGACACATTCTAATACAAAAACCTACGTAAGAACACTCCCCGACACATCAAGTACCGTCATGTGAAATTAAAAAAAAATTTTTTTAAACGTCCCGTGTGTGTGTGTGTGTATATATATATATATAGTCCATCTTTCTTTGGCAATGAAAATGCCTTTTCAAATTGTAATGTGACAGAGTAACAAATTTGAGCATTACTGACAGACAGAGCCTCTTATATTGAGGTCAGGATGCATCTAAAATATGTCCATTCAATCTGTGCATTAAATTGGAAGACTTTGCATCAAATCCGTTGTTAAAGCTGCTGAAAAAATGATTGGATCATTCTATCTCTCCAGAAATTACCCGGCTACAGAGAAAATCCTCTACCTATACAAAAGTCAGATTTAGCCAACATCTAGAGAGGTACTGCTCAGAGCACTCTTGCCTTGCCAAACTATAAAATCGATTTCTTAATCTAATGGCGAGATGATTTCTTCTCTTCCCTGCAGCCCCTTTTTCACATAAGCGATGCTGTGAGACTTTCCTTACTTTTTCGGTATTCCCATGGTCCCTCATACCTGCAACAAGGAACAAGAAGTTATTTATCAACTGAGCTTCATACTCTGGTTCACTATTATGAAACCTTAGTAAGGACTAATCCTCTATCAACAAGATAAAGAACTGTTTTTCATGCAGAACACGTTACCATAGGAATGTTTCTGTACAGATTACAAGACGATTGATTTTCAAATCCAATCTCGCCAAATATCTGTAGAGTCGTTCTGTGAACTAACCAATTCTCAATCTTTTCATACTACTATTCATCATCCAACTGAAAATCTCATTAACCCATATACTCTACTGGCTTTTTTTTTTCTTGGTAAGTGGTGATTAAAGAATATACATACACATACATACACACACACACATTAAATAACATTTGTAAAACCAATGTCAAAGTTTCTTATGGAAGATTTCTTCCTGGTAATAAGGTTTCGATTCATTTAGTTTGTTTTGTGGTATATCAATCCTCCTGAGGTTATCTTATGGCAAAACTTTTCTTTACAAATAGTCACCACTCATGAAGAAACGAAGGCCATGATAAAAGTTAATGCGTGTCAGATGGACGGGGGGGGGGGGCTGATCAGAATTTGATAAAGACAAGAAGAGTTATCAAAGCTTTCTATTTTATCAATAATCAAGTGAAAAATAGAGTTCATACTTTCCAACAATATAAGCACGTAAATGAGCACAATGGATTGGATAGGATTTGAACCCTGCATAACAGATTCTATAATTTGCAATAACATTTAAGTTTTTTTTTTTTTTCTTACACAATCAAGAACTGTAGAGAGATCTTGAAAATATTATGTGGCTTTGCATCATTTACGATCGAAAACAGTTGATATGATCAAGGTCATTAAATATGTCCTTGAAGATCTACATTAACCAAATATCAGAGCTTCTGTTTTTTGTGTTTTTTTTTTGGGGGGGGGGGTTATATATCATATCAGCCATGTAGCTTACATTAAATCTAGAAGCAGGAAGGAAAAGCCAGCAGGAAAAAAAACAAAAAAAACAAAGAAACAAACAGGAAATGGAGCAGTTACTGTACACTCCGTTCTCTTCCCTGCCTTCCACCGGACATACAATATAACAGTTCCCAGCTGATAATGGTGGCTACTTTATCATTAGTGTTTATCTGTATCCCTACAGATTCAAATACTCAAATGAATTTTATTAGCATTTTCCTTGAAGACGGGAATATAATGCAGTTTTAAATAATCAGTAACACAATATATGTATATATATATATATATATATATATATATATATATATATATATATATATATATATATATTACAGACACTGATATACATATATTTGGGATAAAAAAAAAAAAAAAAAAGAAAACACTATATACTTAGATATCGTTCCCCCTATTTCAATATTTATCTTCCATGAAAGCAAAAGTGGAAAGCACTTTTTAAGAACTAGTAACATGAATACACAAAAACTGCAAGGACCCATGGCGTAATGGATAAAGTACTTAGTGAATTCAGTTGTAAATGACACTCTTCTGAAGGTTGAAGGTTCAATCCATAGTGAAGGCGATATTTAGAATACAATTGCAAATTACTTAGGACTTCTACCTGGACATGACTGATGAGAACATGCAACCCCCATAGTTAAATGAAGGGTTCTGTTTGAAATTCTGTGCAGATTCCAGAGTTTGACAAGGAGAAATGCTTCCCATCACTTTGGAAAACGTTGGTTTTCTGCTTCTCAGTACACACCAATTAGCCTTCTGTGTGTCATGAGTAAGTTGCTTGAATCCGTGTTAAATAGAGAAATTGCCAACCACCTCAGCAAAAATAACCTACTCAGTGACAAGCCATATGATTTTCGTCTTATGAGATCTATAGCTGATGTACTGACTGTAATTTCATATAATTTCATGGCAAGTGTTCGTCTGAACTTCAATCTATGATACCCCTTTGTAGGACATCTAGAAGGAAAACTGATGACACCTGTAGGAATTCGATTTCAATTTGATGTTCACTTCTTTTTGAATCACTTGTGAGATTGGTTTTGTGCAAATCCTTTCCTCACAAAGCACTTCATGCACACATATTTCTTGAAACCTTTAATAGTTGACTATGTTTTCATGACCGTGCCAAATGGTCAAGATATGGCAAGGCTCAAACACTAGTTTATAATCATTATTATCCATGAGACAAATGGAACTCCTTAGGTGTATGGCAATACATTTATAGGAGTGGGGGTAAAAATCTGTGTCTAAAATGATTGTTTTTATATATGTCACCAGGTTATAAAAATGAAGGTTTAGAGAGTGTTACTCGTTTTCATTTTGAAGATTCTTAAACCGGAAGAAATCAAGCTTATTAAAGCTATGATTGAAACTTGTTTTGGATATGTAGTCATGATATGTTTGAATAAATAAAACTTACCTCTAAATATCTTTACTATTGAACACTATTATATAAACACAGTAAAGATTCTCCAGATTTATATCTTGTGGACATAAACCTTACTTTGATTACTAATATGTGATATATAACTTAATAAATCTTCCAAGTTCATTATAAAAAAACATCTTTATGCTTAGAATTGTTTTAGCCCATATAAAAAACATTTTTTCTTGATAATTTAAGAGGTCTTCTGCAGTGAATTTTTGTCTTCTAATTAAATTAAGCCCCCCCCCCCGCCCCACCAATAGAACCATCCAGATAAAATTTGTTCTTTATTTTATTTATCCCTTTTTCGCCAAAAGCTAACTATTGAAAAAACATTCCTAGTTTCCTAGAGAGAATGGGGGAGGTCGTAAAATATGCTTAAATATATTTTAATTCATGCAGATTTCGTATTTATTATTACAGAGCTAATTTTTGATTGAATATTATATTGTACCTAATATGTAGTAATGATTTCCAAAGATTTAAAAAAAAATAAATAAATAACTTGGATGCAATCAGCTAAAATCAAAGCCAAAACATTGAGCGTTCCAGCCTTATTCCCTACCGCTTGAATTATCAACAGATAGCTAAGAAATATTTAAAATTAAACTATTTCAAGCAGGTATGAATGAATTTGCAGATGAAATATGTCGACAAGTTGAAATGAATGTTCTGCATTTCAACTTGCCGACATATTTCTGTATGCGTTATTCATCCATCCAAGCAAAAGATTTTACTCGTTATAAACCATCCTTGGTGTATAATTACTATTTCCTGTTAATTTCAGTGTAATGTGACCAATAGTTTAATAGTTTATCAGTTAAATATTTTCACATACACAAGGATATTATGAAAGTAAATAACTAAAATTAAGAAAAAACACTTAATAAAAAAAAAAAAGATATATCTTATGTTCTCCATTCACACACACAAAAAATGCGCATAAATTTAAAGAAACTCGCATTAACAGAATATTGCCGATTTAAGTTTTTACAAGATTTACCAGTCACATATATCATGACGTCAGATATACCTCCACCCTTCCAGACATACTTTTAAAAAATGTTTAGTGAGAATGAAAAATTGCTTAAAATATCAATTAGATATCAATTAAATAGTATTTATTTAAATGTTAGTCTATAGTACTCCATGTTATTATAAATTAAATATATGAGTATAACAATTGATACAAATTTTTTTTTTTTATTTTATAACTCGCCCTACCTGCCTACGTGAGGCAATCTTAGATGTTGTGTCTGTTGTAATCAGTTCTTATTTAAATGCAATTATATTTTGACACAAGATTTCAGGGTGCTCCACATGTATGTAAGGATGTTATACTCCTATTTGGGAGATCGTGAAAAAATAAGTCCTACTCCCCATCTCCCATCTTATTTAATAAGTGTTTTAAAATATATAGTTACTTTTTTTTCTTTTTTTCTTTTTCATTTTTCTTCCTTTGAAGATTGTAATGCTGGGTATGGGGCAGGCAAACCAGCTGCCAACATTACCCCGTTTTTTTATTGAAACCAACCGAGAGCTCTTTAGTATCCTCGCTGTTCCCTTAAGTGCAATTGTCTGGATCTCTTTTGCACTTGGTTCACCAGGAATATTAGTAAGGTAGGACTTCAGGTTCTTCTTCATAAGCCCTGTGGCACCTATAATAACTGGTATGATTGATATCTCCCTATGATTCCAGTTTCTTTTCATATCATACATGAGACCTTGGTATTTGGTTTGTTTCTCTCTTTCAGCTGTGTTCAGGCCGCCATCATTAGGAACTCTCACTTCAATCAAGGTTGCAACTCTCTCTGACTTATTCCATATAACTATGTCAGGTTTCACAGCAGCATTTTCAAGGTAGGTGGCTGTAGGGATTACATGGTCGTAATGTATGGTATATAATGGCTAGCATTATTACTTATAATTTTATACTTACAAACGTCGCCCCTTTTTGTATGTCTAGAATTAATCTGGTGCTAAACTACAGAAGAGAAACTTGTGCATGCGTCTTCAGGTTTTGTAAATTATTGATATCTGGATGTTACCATACGCATACTGTTAACAGGTTTATAAAAGATATACATCCTGCCTTGACAGAGTTCAAAGCTGTAATCTAATAAGTGATGCATTTTTCTCTTCTCTGCAAACTCTTTCCCATAGAAGAGACGTTGTGAGCCGGTCTTTGCTCTATCGTTATTTACATGGCAAGTGTTCGACTGAGCTCCAATGTATGGTGCCCCCCTACCATCAATCTTTCACAAAAAAACACTCGCCTAGCCAAAATCACTAAGAATAAACCTAAACATGGATTCCATGAACAAAGTTTCTTTCCTAGAACCGCCCGCCTGTGTAACTGTCCTGCTGGTCTGCTTTCCAGATGACTACAATATTGTAGTCTTTAAATCCAACATAAACAAGTCTTCATAAATAATCTAATTATACCAAATTTCCATCACAAACGATTACTATGCTCCTGTTCTAATGACTAATCATACACACAATCACCTTTATCCTCAAGTGGTCTCCGGGCCTTGATATGCAGTGACCTCTTTATAAAAAAAAAAAAAAATTAGTTGGTTTTGCATATTTACAATATATATATATATATATATATATATGTTTGATTTTTTATTACTGTTTTATCTGTTTGGTTACATATGTTTCGGATGTTGGACTATGTTTACAATCCAACAGCCTCGTCAGACCTTACAGAAATGGTTGTTAGTAAACATTTCTTTCTAATACTAACAACCATTTCTGTAAGGTCTAACGAGGCTGTTGGATCGTAAACATGGTCCAACATCCAAAACATATGTAACCAAACAGATAAAACGGTAATAAAAAATAAGACACATATTTGCTCTGCAATAGTATTGAGCACTCTCTTCAGGTTTTTACTAATTACCAGTTTTAAAAAATATATATATATAGCTATTTTGTAGTTGGACGTTTTCAACTTATAAGCAGGTAAATAGGGAGAAAAGCAAGTTATCAAAGGCTAGCCAGCCTTTCCATTTTAACCTTCCTGTTCCTTCTATTTTATGAACAAAGCACACTCCAAACACATGATCCGAGCATAATTCCTACTTGATTTAAGATATGTACAACAACAAATCCTTAGAATCAGTTCTTCCTGAAATATCTGAGATTCAGATCAACCTAATCTGGTAGAAGGCTTTTCAATATTTTACACTTGCTCAAAAGATATCTCGCTTTTGCTTAGGTCTATTTAATTGCAAGCCAACCATTAAAATTGCTGTCAATTCAATTAATTCCTTTATCCATTGTCATGATCCAATTCAAAATTTCAATGAATTTATAAACTGAACATCTCTGTTAAGGGCTAATTTGGAAAAGCTAATAAATCTTCAGCAAGAAACAAAATCCTGCAAAAAATGTAATTAAAAAATATGAAAGGAAACGAATGTAATAACTCATTAAGATTAGGTTACAAGTGTTAATTCTCTTTGTAAATTTAATTCAGTTCAGTCAAATATGGCTGGAGAAAATTGTTTTCCTGCTCAGATCACACTGGAATTAATTTACGAGAAAGTTTACAAATTTAAATGGAGGGGTGTGTGATTGATGTAATGGATAACATCTCAGACTATGAAATAATCAGTTATGCAGAGTTCAAAACCATAGCTATACAACTATACGAGGGGTGTTCCAAAAGTAATGCCTCCTATTTTTTCTACACAAATGGATCAAAGGGGATTGAAAATTACATCGTTATGATGACCGAGCTTATGCATTCATGACTTGAAAGTTTCATCTTTGTTGCAGATATTGACGGTGCGAAACTAAGAACGCAACCCCTGTCATGGATGTGTGTCAGAAGCAGAGAGAAGGTATTGAATTCCTCCATGCAGAATAAATTAAACCTATCAAGATTCACCAGCGCCTGTTGAAGGTTTATGAAACTGATGCAGTTGATGTCAGAACAGTTAAGAGATGGGTTCGTCGATTTTGGAGTGATGACAGAGATACAAGTGATAAAGCATGTACCGGACACCCATGCACAGCCTTCTTCCCATTTCTGGCAAAAGTGAAATGAGAATAGTGGTGACTTTAGAACAATAAATTCTGATCATAAAGGGTTGCTCGTTGTAATAGTACCACTCCTGTATTTGTAGCTCTTTAACGCTTTTCTTTTTTAGTTAAAAAAAACAAAAAAACAAACAAACAAAACAAACTACCCTCCTACACTAATCAAACAGGTCAAGAATTCTTTTCATATCCTTCGAATTCGTTTTTTCCAATCATCTGTCAGTAGGTCCTTCAGATGGTATCTCAAGTCTTCTGAAAGATTTTTTTTTCGACAAAGGAGTCACTGCTTATCACAGTTCAAAGGTCACTTGAGGATAAGGGTTAATGATTTTCAGGTGGTCAGTGAGACGATATCATTATGATTGATAGTCATGGAAATTGGGTAGAATTTGATTATTTTAAGAGGACGATTCAGCAAGAACTTGTTTACATCGAACTCAAAAACGACCATGTTGTAGTCAGCTAAACTAGAAAACGACTATTTTGTAGGAAACCATCACTGGTATCGAGTTCAACATGGTTGTCACTTAAAGGAAATAAACTTTGTTCAAGGAAATTCTATTATTAAAAAATATGAAATAATAAAATTTTCAATACGAGTTCTAGGAATAGGAGTATATAGAGGTCCCCATTCATTCCAAGGCAACATTGTTTTTTCTCATATATATATATATATATATATAAAATTCATTTATATTAAGGAGTTATTTATATAATTCATTTATATTAATAAGTTACAACTAACTTGACCAAAAGCCACTGAAGGATAAAAATTAATGAGATTGTCAGTTCGTTAATGAACAATACTATGTGAGGATTGAATACAAGGAGTAGAATAGACAAAATCTGATTACACAAGGGAACGGCTTAGCAAGTATTTGTTGACATTAGACTTGAAGACGGCCATGTTGTAGTTTGCAGGAGGAGGCAGTTCCATGGTATGTCTTCTTTGTTTTTACAAGAGAGTCACCACTTATGAAGACCCAATGGCCACTTGAGGATAAGGATTAATTAGTGTCAGGTGGTCGGTGAGGCGATACCATAATGATTGGTAGTGGTGGAAATTGGGTAAAATTTGATTATTTAAGAGGACGACTGAACAAGAACTTGTTTTATATCAAGCTCGAAAGCTATCATGTTATAGTCAGTTGGAAAGCAACCCCGCAGTTTAGTTGGTCGATGTAGATGTGATGAGGTCTTTCAACCGATCTTGCCGCATAATGGATTCTATAGGAGGATGTCACTCACAGGTTCTGACTTATTTCTCCGGGAATGATCAGTAAACCAAAGCCTTCTCTCTCTTAGCAAGATTGAGATAAGGGAAGATGTTCAGTTGGACATTTCTTGATTAAGAGTTTCCTCCAATGAAACTCATATTTTTGTCTATGTTTAGTTAAGTGAGGTTTCTTGCTGTAACCATAAACCAGGACAGCTTTCACTGTGTTTATATAAAAAATATTCCTCTTAACAATTTCAGAGAAGGAGGACTTCCAGATGATGTACAGTCCATCAAAAATGTCTCAGGTCTTTCCTTTTCAGCTTTTTATTATTGTATTTTTTGTTCATTGAAATATTTCTAGACAAGGCATGAAACCACTTAATGTAAGGAGCGGATACTACTATTTCAATGTCAAAAACTAGCCAACAATGTTAGATGGATAGATTTAGACTCTTAAAGGCAACAATCCTTCTTTGTCAAAAACATTGCTCTTAGAAAGTAAAGACTAAAAAGACAAAATAAGGGAAGTAAGAGTTATGAGGCAACCAAAAGTAGACCCAAGGTCCACCTGCACAATTTTATAGAGGTTGCATTAAAAAAATAGCTTTAAAAGAGAGGAGGTATTTAAAAAAAAAAAATGTGTACAGTTTGGTCTTAAAAGATGAGGCCTGATGATGCCATTTCATTGAAAAGAGTAACTGCAGAAACATATGCATATGTAGCTAATAATATTTGTATGTATGAATATATATATATATACTTTTCTTCTGTGAAAAGCACCTATTTATTAAGTCGCTTGATGAGAACTTCTGGTTTTAACCGACCATGTAAATTTGCTTATTATTATTATTATTGGAATCCTTTCAGATGAGTAATTTATGTGTTTATTTATTTATTGTGGACTATTCTGGCAAAAGTGACAAAAAAAGTGAGTCGTAATAAATTTATTATTCAACAAGGAATACAAAAAATTTAAGTTTTTTCCCCATATCTATATTATATAATTATTATCAAAACCTCAAGTATTTGAATTTTCAAATTTGTCCCACTTCCTTTTGTCCCCGTTTAAATAAAACCAAACTAAATATGGGTCCCATTTTGTACCACAAAAATGGTTGTGTTCCTACAGACCTTGATGCATAACAATATCAATGAAAGTGAATAAACTGAATTTAAAGCATTTGTTTTGTATTACTTGTTCATCAATTCTTACTTTTTGGTACGGATAGGATTTTTGAACCAGCTTGCAAAATTTAGAACACTTTTAGACTTTCATATGTTAATATTGTAAACATTTGTTTTGCAAATTAAAATTTGCACCCTTTTCCTTTGGAGTCAGATTTGGTTACCCTATTACAACCCATTTGATACACTCAAAAATTATGTACAAGCAATTAACTAAAGTTATTACTTTGTTTCACTGTCAGCCATCATGACATGCAATATTCAGTCAATATATTTGCTAATGATACAAAGTCAATGCATAGTTGGGTTTATTCAAAATAATTTGTGCCAAATAAACATAGATTACCTCAGATAAAAATCTGTTTGCCTTGTAATGATTACAGCAATCAGACTTCTCTCTTTGCAGTCACATTGCGGCAATGAGAAATGACTAATAACAAGATTAGCATAATATGCTAATGTTTATTCATAAATCCATAATATCAACTGAAGTGTTTGCTGTTTTAATAATAATAATAATAAAATAATAATAATAGTTATAAAATGAGATCGCTTCTAACAAGTTGATTCGAGTCTGACTTTTTCAAAATTATTTATGAATCATACGATCTTTCCCCCCTATTTTAGATCAACTTTCATCTTTTAAAACTGCTATCGCCTGGTTTCACTAAAAAAAGGCTTTGTTCCGGATTATGGATTAACAAATGTTTGGCTATAAAGAAAATGGTTGACATGTGAAAGAATGGCAGACATTTTGATACATTTTTATTTTTTTATAGTTTCTGAATTTTTGAGAGGATTCGTATCATTCGGACTATTATTCTCATCTTGGTTGTTATTTTCACATTTCAGCCAATATCATCTCCAACGCTCTTCAAGTATATCTTGCCAAACTCTGAAATATGCATAGAATTTTGAATGGAACCCTTTATTTAATCCACGGGGTAACATGCTCTTGCTCTATTAGCGATGACTAGACAGAAATCTTAAGGAATTCACAATTATAATCTGAGTATTGCACTAAGGATTGAACTTTCAACCTCCATGTTTGGATGGCACCCCTACATATTCTGATGATGGCCTATTCCTGACGTCACTTCCAGTAACCTGTTTCTGCTATTGAGCAGTCTGGACCTAAGACTCAGCAGGTGTGAGTCGTAACCTTACTTTGTCCTTCCAGTTGATCAGAGTCCCACTCAACAAATATGTTTCTGTATTTTCTGTTAATATATATTACATTTCACTAAGCTTTTTTGTTGTTCTTTCAACATTTAAACCACAACATTTCAGAAGAGTGTCACTTACAACTGAATTTTACCAAGTACTTTATCTGTTACACTCCTCGTAGATCAAAATTCACTCAAGATGAGAACAGTATAATAATCCAAATAATAGGAGACATGGTTTGGTTGGTTGGTTTTGCAGCAAATCAAAACATTTGGGGGTTTTACATGTCAAAATGATACCTATTGAACACAAGTTGCTGTGGAATTTCTAGAGTCATGTTTTGTTTCAGTAAACTAATATCCAGAAGAAAGGAAGGCAAAGTCATGATTCAGCAGGTTTTGCTGGAGTCAAAATTTTTGTTTGCAGAAGTTTGGAGTAAGATTTTTCAGCAGAAGCACCACTCAACACTATTTTCTAGCGGTATTGTATGAGGGTCATTCTAAAAGTAAAGCTTAATAGTTTGTTTTTTTTAACTCAAAAAGTTGAAGAGCTACGAAAACAGAAATAGTACAATTAAAACGAGTAACCTTTTGTGCTGTAAATTTTATTTTTCTACATAGTCACCATTCTCAATGCACTTTTGCCAAGAATTCAATGACATATTTCTGCTTCTGACACGAGTCCATGACAAGGGTTTCTTTCTTAGAATCTCACAGTCAATATCTGCAACAGAAAGATGAAACTTTTGGGCTGTGAATGCAAGAGTTCAATTACCGCTGTCCTTGAACATTCCATCTGTTGTAGCATAGAAATGAGGATCGTTCAAAATCAAATGTGCTGGACTGGACACTTAAGACTTTCAAAGGTGCATATATAAGTCCCACCACAAATAATACCAAATACTGGCATGCTCCCCTGTCTGAACGATTTTGCAAGAGTATAGCTGGTTTGAAGAGCCATCTACGTGCACAAGGACACTTTACATCAATCTAAAGAGATGACAAGCTTCTGTCAAGAAGTAGCAATTGTCATAGATTATATAACACTATGTATCTAAAACCAAGAATAGATTTACGGCTCCTAAAACTCATAATAAAATTGTCTACATGAACCTATACTACAACAAATAAAGTGTTAAGTATTAATCAGTTCTAAGTGGCAGAGTTCTGTAGGTTAAATGTTCAATCCTTGGTGAAGATATCTTCACAGAGGATTGAACATTTAACCTACAGAACACTGCCATTTAGAACAGATTATTACTGATTTATTACGATTAAAATTACTTTAGACTTCTATCCGATCCTGACTGATGAAACAAGAATAATCTATCTGTAGAGCAAATAAAAATATCAGTTTGAAATCCATACATATTCCAAATTTGACAATAGGCACCCGAAGAAGGTCAAAGGTTACATCAGCTGAAACATCCAAGATAAAAATAGTATTTTGAATAATCTAAATACAAAAGGCAATGTTTTCATTAGAAAATTTATATATGATAAAAAAAAAATAAAAAAAAGATTCCATAATACCATAACAAAATGTTTTCCATTGGAACCGACTGATGAGCAACTTACAAAGTAAGCCAACATTTGAACGATTTCCAAAAACTATAAATATAACATAAATTGGCAATAAAAACGATAATCAAGTTGACCAAAAACATTAGATATTTTAATTATTGCCAACCGTGCAGAACAGGATATAATTGCCCCAGAATTAAATAGATACACATGGCTTAGGATCCGTACCAACAATTTACTATCAGCCATTACTAATAACATTATATCATTAATCCTGAAAGAATATGATGATGTATATGTTTACGAATCAACCTTTTATACTAAACAACCTACCCTGTTTTATAATATACTAGCTTGGGTGCCAAGCGTTGCCCGGGTGTGTGCTGGGCAAAAAAAAAAAAAAAAAAAAAAAAAATTGTAGTAGGCAGGCAGACTCGAACCCGTGACGCAAAGACGGAAAAGAAAGTGGAGGTGTGTGTAAGGGTGTTGGTTGAGGGGGAAAAAAAAAAAAAAGAGTAGTAAGCAAGCTCGAATCTGTAATGCGCCAAAGGAAAAAGAGGTGAACAAAAAAACAAACGGTCTTATCGATGTGCCTACCGCAATTGTAACGTCACGAGCAGTCGAAATAACGTCTTTTATGCGACGTTGTTGACGTGAGGTTTGAATGACTTGCAAAAATGTCAGCAAAAGAACCGACCCTCCTTGTAGAAAACTGCTGAGGATGAAGGAAATAATGTTTGCGGCCAATTTTCGATATTTGTTGTCCGAAGGGTCGAGCTTCAAAAGGATACCGATCTCGTGAAAATCTATTGCCTCTGTCGAATGTTTTAAGCAGACACACAAACATACATACATTTAAACAGACAGGTGAGATTTCTATAATAGATGTGTGTGTGTGTGTGTGTGTGTGTGTGTGTGTGTGTGTGTGTGTGTGTGTGTGTGTGTGTGTGTGTGTTGCCATGTTTGATAGTGGGAAAGTACATACTTTTAAGGTTTCATATTTAGGTTCTAGTAAAAAGAAAAAAAAATTATCAAACAAAACAATAGGAGATATTCCTAATTTTAATTTTTTATTTTTACTTTTAAATAGAAGCTAAATATGAAGCCTTGGATGTATGTAACTGACCCTTTAACAATATCAAACATCGCGACTTATATACCTGAAGAAGGTCGGAGGTACTCTAACAAGGCATATTGCCACTTAGACTTAGTAAGGGGCTACTATTTGAGACTATGCCTTGGAAGGATTAGCAAGATGTTGGTTTACTTTACATTTAAACTTCTGCATGTCAGTAAAGCAGGTAGCAGGAAGGGAATTTCAAAGCCTAGCTATTCAAGGGAAGAAACTATTAGAGTAGAAAGCTTTCTGGCATTTTAGGGACCTTAACAGTGAAAGGGTGAGATTTTGCTGTTAAGCAGGTTTGTCTGGTATATGTACGTCGAGGGGGAACAAGTGCAACAAGTTCATCAGAGCACATTTCATGAAAATATTTTTAAAACAAGTACAGTGATGCAACATTATAGCGATGGGACAGGGGTTGGAGATTAGTTACATCAAATGAAACATTGTGTAAATCACACTTAAGATGAGAACATTAGTCCGATTAATCCAAATAATACAAACAATCATACCTCATATCCAAAATTGATTATATATATATATTTTCACACACACTAGCTGTATTTACCTGGTATTTTCAGGTGGAGTGGTTAGGGAAGAAATAATTCTAAATATAGTCATGTTAACATTAGTTTTTTTTTTTTTTTTTTTTTTTTAAACAAGATTTTAATTTTAATAAATATTTGATTGATGCAAAATAAATTTTAAATAATTCAACGTGTAGTTACGTATAGGTGAGAAACACAGACATAAGATGTTATCTGACAGTTTTATCAATACAGATATTATATATAATACTAGCAATCCTACTTTACGTAAACTAAAACACAAAATAAAATAAAAGTAAAACAAAACATCTATGTAATATTGAAACACTAGTTAATTTTAGTGCAACATCAAGGTAAAAAAATTTTATGCTAAGAGTGAGGTTTGAACTCATAACCTTTACCTTTAAATGTGACATGTTAATAGACTGAGCCACCGAATCAGTTTTCTCTTATAGTCGAACTAGCCTAGGTGCCCAGCGTTGCCAGGGTGTTTGGAAGTGTGTGTTGAGAAAAAAAACGTAGTAGCAGGTAGGCAGGCTCAAACCTGTATCACGAGCGAGGAAAAGAAAGTGAAAAAAAAAAAACACAAAAAAACGTGACGTCTTTGCTGTTGCATCCATCACCAAACCGGAAGTGACGAAGGTTTAAATTAAGGCTAGTCTATCGAAAAAAGGGATGACTTACGAAAATATCAGCAAAAAAAGCGACCCCTCCCTGTAGAAAGTGCCCAGTTGAGGGTGAAGGAACTAATGTTTTTAGCCAATTATTCGATATTTGTCATTCGAAGGGTCGAGCTTCAAAACGATACCGATCTCGCGAAAATCTCCTCTGTCGAAAGTTTTATGCAGACATACATACATTTAAACAGACAGGTGAGATTTATATTATAGACTAACGGGAGTACCCGGCATTGCCTGGGTGTTTGGAGGTGTAAAAGAAAAAGAAAGTATTAGTAGAGAGGGAGGTTCGAACCCGAAGGCGGAAAAGAAAGTGAAAGAAAATGTGACATCTTACCGCTACGCTAGGAAGCAAAAGGAAGTGAAAAGTATTCAAATTTAGCGATGTCAATCATAAAGTTGACTTGCTAGCATGTGCAGAAACAAACGTTGGCTGAAGGTCAGTTCAGCTTTCAGCTGTTTCATTTATTTGTTTCCCTACAATGTTGGGGAAATCAAGCTCCTTCGAAAAGGGGGGAATTCTCAAATGAATAGCAATTGTCTGATATGAAGGGTTTTCCCCACATTGATCAAAGCTAATTGCATCCCAGACATCTTTGCTTTCGATTAATCTTGCTTTTATACGAAAAAAAAAACAAACAAACAAACACACGACAGAGCGGAATAACGTGAATTTTGTAAAAGTCGCTCAAATAAAAGATATAGACGAATAGACAATCTCCGTTCGCAAATTATAGATATTGCGATCTAGGGAGTATAGAAAA
The DNA here is from genome assembly GCF_053919585.1 of Euprymna scolopes. Classification (NCBI taxonomy): domain Eukaryota; kingdom Metazoa; phylum Mollusca; class Cephalopoda; order Sepiida; family Sepiolidae; genus Euprymna; species Euprymna scolopes. The sequence continues at coordinate 34,408,053 of NC_136490.1, read as the reverse complement.
AGTTCTAAAATATAGTACCCCTCTTCCCGATAACACTGACAAAAAAAAGCCTTTGCTGGACATACAAAAACGTGCGCGGCCGTTTTGCCTTTTATATATATATATATATATATATATATATATATATATTGGTTAAAACCAGAACGAGTAGTGTTCTTTCTGTCTTCCTTCTTTCTTTACTTTATTTCCCTCTGTCAGAGAAATGCACTGAAAGAAAAAAAAAAAAAAAAAAAAAAAAAAAAAATGAAAATTTCCTTTACCATTTTGTCTTTAGTTAATCTCACTTCACTTTAAAACCTTCAGATCACTTTTTCTCCAGAAAATGTACTGCGTATGCTTACCTAACCAAGATGATTTTTTTTTTTTTAAGTTTCTTTTGATTCCTATATATAAGTCATGAGATTTTTACAGCAAAATGGGTTTCTTCGGAACAAGAAAAGTTTTAATTTTATGGAGTTTAAATGCTCTTACTGATAATAGCGCATCATTAATTCTGAAAGAGCATTTATTAGAAAACATTTCTGGTTCTATCTTTTAATGCATGTACTATGTCAAAAAGCGGATACAATATACAAAATTCAAGTCACAAATTCAGTGATAAACATTTTGGCATAAAATGTTTTTATTATCTATATTAACTGGATTTTATTTTTCTTGCTAATTAAAACACAATGAAACACAAAATAGTTGACATTTATAACAGGTTAGGTCCACATTTGTGTATGCTAGATAAACAGAAAAATAAAAATCGTGCCAGTGTTTTAAGCAACTCTAAGAAAATCAATAGATAATGTTTCTACCAGATAAAGTTACAAAGGCACCTCCAATTAAAAGTCTTTCTAAAATATCTTTATGCCATTCCTGTCAACACTTTTTGTCTCATTCGATCATTACCCACCTCCCTTCTTTCCACAATCTGAAGCATGCAATATTCAAAAAAGCAAACAAGAGCTTTAGCATTATACTAGACTACTTGCCGGCCCGTTGGTCCTTGAGGAGTAAAAGAAAATGTACTAAATAAAAAGTAATTTTCCGATTATGGTGTATTTTATTAAGTAAGGAGGCCAACAGAGCATTACTTAAACCAAAGTTTTTACCCCACCCCACTAGATGAGGAATTATTTTTTTATGTGATCAGTGAAAAAATAAATAAAACTCAGAAAGCTTCCAGACCACTACTGGAAGCACTAATTTAAATTAAGGAGACCTTCAGAGTATGACTAATAGTAAGTTTCTACCCATCACCTAGAAGTGGAAATACTTTAAAGGAGTAGTTAAAAATTTTTTTGCAAATCAGGAGTCCTCCAAAGCACTACAGAAAGCACTAAATAATAGTGAGAAAGCCTCCAGAATACTAATAAAAATCAAACTTAAAACCCCCATTCCTACTTGTTTTATTAGATATTTTAATATGTCCTTAAATGACATAATACGTTGCCTGTATCGTCTTTGGTCAAATATTTTTAGGCTCATTAAAATATGACATGGAAATTTGAGACGGTGACATTAAAAACAACAGAATTAACGGGGCACGTTTGGGAACTATTGGATTAAATATTTAACAGATTGATCTGTATAAAAATGTAATAATAGTGCAAACATTCTGCTTTTTTTTTGCTTTTTTTTTCAGGTTTCAATATCTCCAATTAGACCAGATTGTCACTGATATAAGAATTCTCATGAGTTTTCTAAGCCCTACTATTTCCGTGCTAGCTTATGACAAATTGGAAGCAGGTTTTTTTTGTTTTTTTTTTTAGGGGGATTCAGAGCTTCCTTCTGGATGGATTGTCTTCGCCACAGTTGAGGAGTTTCATATATATATATATATATATATATATATATATATATATACATACACACACACACACACACACACACACACACACTTCTCTATGCTAAAACATTTTCATCTTAAATTCGATGGTATTATGCAGAATGTAGAAAATATGCAGAAATAGAATTCAGCCTAATAGTGAAATAGAACCGATCATCTAATAAAAAACCATAAAAAATGAATAAGTAATTAATTAACACTCGTTTATCAAAGAAATATGCAAATTAGTTAACTTTCATGTATTTCCTTGAATATCCCTGACTGAGTATATTAAGTTTGTTTTAATTTTTAAATAGAAAAACTAAGCTTTTTATATTAATGTCAAAGTGAGAAAAAAACGACTTTAAAAAGGCATATAGATTATATTATATATATTAAATTATACATATACAAGCTATTTTTATAATGTATTAACTTATTCAGAAGAAATATTTTTAAAAATCTTATAAAACTCAATTCCAACAAAACCTATGAGATTCGTTTAATAAGATACCATCTTGATCAAATATCTTTAAAATGCCCATAATTAAATCTAACTTTGGCTGAAATTAAGAGTACATAACTGGACTTACCTTATTGCAGAGAGGACGACAGCACATTTTTGACAGTAGTTGTTCATATTGAGAGGTAACACAACAATTAGTGATAGCCTTCAACAAGCCACCAAAGCAAAACATTGGAGATATGTATTCATAAAGACTATTGATAACATTCATGGATGTAGACATAATTCCATTCCTACAGTTTACCAAAAATTAAGTGAGTGTAATAGTAAAAATAGTTTGTAGTAGTAGTATTGGCAGTGGTAGTCAAGCAAACAATTAGCGAGAAACAACATAAAAACATAATACCAAGAAAGATTTGTCAAACCTCCAGAATATTGAGCCAGAAAATGCATGTCTCATAAAAGACAAAAAAAAAATAAATAAAATGGTTGGTTGACAAAGAGCCACCTAGTTCCTTATTGTTACTCAAAGAAAGAAGGAAGTAAGAATCTAACACTGATTATAAATACATAGGAAAGAAAATCATAATTTTTGGTACAAAAACAAAACTTTAAATTTGGCAATTAGCAAAATGGAAAAAAAAAAAAAAAAAAAAAAAAAAAAAAAGCGATCATTCGTTCACACATAATAAAATTGTCCTTTTACCTCGTACATACAGGGTGGAAGAACAAAATTGTTGCCTTAGAAAGAAAAAAAGACACGATTTTATTTGTTTGATGAAAATCAATTTTCCTTTTTTGTTGCCGACCATCTACTAGTTGGCCAAATTTGGTGTACTAATCCCAACAGCGATAGGAGCCTTCTATTATGTCTAGAAGTGATACAATGTCCAACAAGCGCAATCGGAGATGTGCTGCTGTACAACTCATGCTTCCTACCAATTCAAGTTATGATAACAGGACCATTGCCAGCACCCTCAAAATGCAAATCCAGACGGTTCAACACTTGAGTGCATACCAAGAATGATGAAAACAGTTCTGTCCATGGTTATGGTCTTTGGTGTGGTTTCAAGTGAGGGCCACATCATATCTTCGAAGTCAGCTTCGAAGTCAACACCAAAACGTACCTGGATGTGCTGAAGAGTGTAGTGATCACTAGCAGATCCTGGGTGTGGCAGCAGGATAGGTGCTGGTCCAAAAGTCCAAAGAGACCCAGGCTTGGCTTCAGAAGAAGTGCTACGACTTTGTACCCTTCTTTCACTGCCCCTTCCTCCTCAGACCTGAGCCTGCCGAATTACTTTAGTCATACATCGAGAACATCACCAAAGCCAACCTAATCGCCGCCATCTGCCAAGTTCTTGCCAGCGCTTATGGAAAAGGCATGCTCCCAGTTGTGGACCAGTGTCGAGGCTGAAGGCAGCTACATTGAAAAGATATCAGCTTTACTACATAATCAAGTTATCTGAATTGATCTTTTTTTTTTCAACGAAAGTTTTAAAATAAAGCTGTAGTGTTGCTTTCTTTAGGGTGACAAACTTATCGTTCTACCCTGTACAACCAAAAACAAAATAAAAAATCTTGTACAATTTTTTTTTTTTAATGTGACCCCCCCCCCCCCGAAGAGTGTAGGTGCTACCAGATCAGCGTGTCTGAAGATTTTGGCTTCCTGAAACGAAATGCATCTAACGTTAATGCATTTTTGTTTTTCTACTTCCTTTTGCAAAACTTTATCATGTTCTGCAAAATCCAAAAACAACTCACCTTTTCCCTCTTTCCATTTCTCCTGTCTCCCCCCCCCCCCCACTTCCTGACTGGTTTCCTAACTTAAAATGTACTAAACATTAATACTGTAACCCTTTTCTCTCTCCCACTGCAAAGCTCATTCATACTCTGCAGGGCAGGAAACAGAAACAAAAACAATAAAATCCACTATAAAACAACCAAACCAAACACTACAAACTAGCGATTGAAGATACAAAGAGCTTGAAGAATAAAAACCTACAAAATAACTGGATACAACATGAATACTATTTCCAAAATAATTGGAAATGGCATTAAAAAACCTGAAAAGGGTTGAATGCCGTAAAACAAAACAACCAAACCAAACTCTACAAATAAATATTTAAAGATATAAAGAATAATTAAGCATAAAAACTGTTTTCAAAATAACTGGACTCGGCATTAAATAACCTGAAAAGGGTTGATAAGCAGTAAAACGACCAAACCAAACAGTGAAACTATCAAGGTTTACTTTATGTTTTCCGATCCAATTTACAATAAAAATACTGGCTATTAACTTTCCGTTTATTTCTATGACTCTGGAGCCAGTAGTTCAAATGCTAGACTCAAACTCTTGGAATTTTAAAACGTTCAACTCCAACCTAAGAAATCTTCAACTAATAACATATATGCATGATACATCGATATCATACTTGCTTGTTTGCACATTGAATATTTTACATGGTAAAAAGAAGGGTAAATGAGAGAAGTAGTGGGTAGATAAGGAGAACAGAGCAAGAGAATGACTTTCTTTTTTCTTTAAACTTTTGTTCATCTTAAGGGACTCCTGTGAATTAGGGACCATAGCTACAGGAACAGCCTAAGATGTTCAGAGACGCTTTTTACATTGCATTTAAATGTCTGAATCTCCACAGAGTCAGGGAGACAGGGAACAAGAAGAGATTTCCAAAGTCTAGCAGGTCAGGTAAAGAAGCTATTAGAGTAGAAAGCTTTCAGGCATTTGGAGACCTCTACAGTGAAGGGGTTAGATTTTGGTGATTGTTGGGAGTATTTATGTCAAAAGAGCACAAGTGCACATTAGATTAAAGTACTTGTAAAACAAGCACAGAGATACAACATTGCAGTGATGGGACAGAGGTTGTAGCTTTGTTGACAATATGAGATTTAATGTGAATAAAGAAATGGAAAAAATGCATGCAAAATGTATTAGTGCTGATTAATCATTTATGAAATCTGTCGATTAAATTGAAAGCAAATGGTTACTTTATTAGGTTTTAACTCCTGATGCACTTTTAAAAATATCAACTTTACCTTCACAAGCAGTTTAGGGAACTAATTGTAACTGACCCAATAGGTCCAGGGTCATCTAGACATTTATATATTTTTTTTTTTTTTTTGATTATGGATATGTTTTTCAAAGTTTACAGCGTATGACTTATTTTTCTTTCGAATGCATTTAATATAAAACTTTTAATGTAAAACATACGATTTCTAATATCTATCTATATAAGAAATAGTGTTCTGGTTTTAGGAAGCATTAGTATTAGAAATTTGAATTATTAAAGATAAGCCGTTGGAAAGTCATACAATTGAGTTTTAACTTTTTTTGCTGTTATACATGCATTTTATACTGACGAGAAGCCTCTATGTAGCTTAATTGCTATAAATATATTTTTATAACTTATCACTCACTTTCTAAGACAACTTAAACATAATTATAAAAATCTGTGTCATTAAATTTGTTGTATGGCATTCACCCTAGGGTTGTCAAAGGGATATTAAATTCATAGGTAGTCTCCAGTCACCTGTAATATTAAGTCTTTATGTATCTTTTTTCTTTAATCAAAAGATAGCAATTTTTCATTATAAATCGCAATCCCTATACTCTGCCTATGACGGAGCAACACTTTCTAAATTCAAAAACTTTTTCCAATTAAAATACTCTTGCTAACTTAATTAAGCTTACATAATGGGGAAATAATCTCATTTACTTTCTACAAATGATTTCCTTTTAAATAAATATGTGGTCAATAATTTTAATGCAACTACAAGTGTTGTTCCAAAAGTAAAGTCTCCTATTTTTTTTAACTCAAAACTGAACTAGGAAAACGGGAGTGATACCATTAAAATAAACAACCTTTTGTGCCCTAGAATTTATTTTTCTACATAGTCACCACCATTCTCTTTAGCCAAGAATTCAATGACTCATCTCTGGTTCTGATGTAGAAATTTTATTTTCCTTTTTCTCTATTTACCTCCACTTCCTTTTTCCCCCACTATTAGTGTCTTTCTACTCTCTCCATCCCCTCTAATTGGTGTATTTTCTTCTCTTTCTCTCCTTTTCTCCCCTTCTCTCGGTGTATCTGGTGCTACTACTTCTACCTGTGTCACACAGGATTCGATTGGCTAAAACATTGAGCGTGCCATTTATAAAAGTGTGAAACCAGCAGAAGCTGGAGGAAGAAAAAAAAAAAAAAACACCAGAGTGGTGTTAGGCTTTGAATTACACCAGAGTGGTGTTGCGACAAACTGAAAAAACCAGAGCAGTTTTGCGACCTTTGAATTACACCAGAGCGGTGTTGCGACGTTTGAAATACAAGAAGAAAGTAATATTAACCATCGAGATTATTAAACTTACCAAACAAAGCCTGAACGGAATCGAAATCAGATAAAATTATAAATTCGAGAAACAAGCAAAACAAAGTCTGTTTTCAATTTCCCATGACAACAGTTGGAATTACTGTTTTATTCGATATAATAGTATCTATACGTTATTTCCGGATGAATATTAATTCGATGTTAAATAACCTAAGAAAGGGTTGATATGCCGTGAAAAAAAGCAAAGTAAAAGAAATAAATTTGGTAACGGATCCTCCATCGATTTATTTCTAGTGATGAGAAGTCAGATAAACTCAATTGGAAACTGCTAATGATTTATGCATCTCAATTCTGCATTGAATAACACAAAAGGGTAAGAAGTATTGACGTGTTCCAACTACGCTGAATTATTTTTGTAAAAGTATAATTATTAAAAGAGTTCTTAAGAACCGCCAGAGGGACTGATTTGGCAGCTATACATTTCCTTTTCTATCATTCTTTCCTTTTCTATTTTTTCTTTTTGATAAAATTTCATATCAGTTTACCTTGGTCTCTTTTTTTTTTTATTATTAAATTTCTTTTAGAACTCTTAGTCTTGTGCGATGGGATAAAATTCGTTGAATGTAACAATAAAATTTCCGTTACTGATGCACAATCATGACAAAGATTGCTTTCTTAGTCTCAAACCATCAATATTTGGCTCATTCCATGGAAAGTGGTCCAAAATCAGAGAATTTTAAATCCAATATTTTCGTTCATTGTTATGTTTTTTTTTCTGAAAGACAATACCCTACACTACAAAAAATTTTTTTAAAAATTTCAATTCTGATCTTTTGTGTTGTCTGTGTTGAGGCTATAAACATCAGCTATTTATTGAAGTCAGAAAATCAAAAAATTGCCTATTTTTCAGGCATTCATTTTTACTAATAAATAACAGAATTACTTGCATGAAAAGTACTTAATCAATTCATTTAAAATTTTATAACAAAAATACATTGTTTTAATTTCAAACAGCAGCATTTGGTAACCAGTATTTTTCATCTTTGTTGCTATGAACGTTTTTATTTTAAATAGTTCCTTGTCTAAATGTTAAAACTAAATTTTTGAAGAAAAAAATAATTAAAATATTTACTTTTTCTTTTTATCACAAGTTCAAATGTTAAGAAAATAAATTTCTTTATCAACCGGATGGAAAACTAAGCTGGCCTTGTCGATTTTTTACACTAAGTTACTAAAGTGGATTATTGGTGCTTGCTGCTGCTGGAAAAATGAATGCTGTCTGAAAGATTTCTACTCCAAAATTCTTATATATATATATGTGTGTTCGTTCAAACAGTTTTCGAAAAAAACTAATTTATATATTTTTATGATACATACATGAAAAAAAATGAAGGTTTTTACAATAACCTCTGCATCTGAAATCTTTTCAATGAAAATTGTTTATGCTATAAATCCTAAGCTTTCAGGGACGGTACAGTCCAAACCAAATGACCAATTCGCTTAGGACAAAAACTAAGATTAAGAAAATACTTTATTTTGATTGGCTGCCAAATTTGAGTATTTCCCCACTTCACAGAACTTTGGAAATCAACGAGATTTTGCAAGGGTAACGCATGTGGCGCTAAGGTGTAACATACATGACAAAAAATACCTTAATTCTCAGGGGTTCCGTGAATAAAAATTTACTAAAAGAACACATTTTCATAAAAAAATAATACACAATTCAGAGTTTACACATTGTTTAACAATGTTTAAAATATCCTTCCCATCTGAATGTAATGCATGTGACGCTAGAAACAAGACTATTATAAAAAAAAAAAAAAAAAAATGGTCATAGGTATGGGTTTTTTTTAAATGTACAATGAAAGAGTAATGCTTTAAAGACTAAACAAGCCAAAAAGAGTAAAGTATTATAAGGGTTTATTATTTAAATAAATGTTATCACTGAAAACCCTTCCGAACTGTAACATATGTATATATTACAGAGATAAAACTTTCAGGTCATAAATGCACGAGTTCAGTCATCATAAGAATGCAATTTGCAACTCCCTCTGAACCATTTGAACCGAATAAAGAATAGGAGGCATTACTTTTGGAATGGCCATCGTATATAAAAAATGTAATGGACATGATTTTAAAGAGAACCATCATTAATTATCCATCAGAAATTTGTATCAATTTTACAATAGACTGTTAAGATATTGAAGATTTTACTTATTACTAGCAGGCGGTCCAGTGTTGCTTAGATATAAAATATGACTAAATATATTGGAATTTATGCAAATTTCGTATTATTATTATTATTATTATTATTTTTAGTTATTATAATTCTTCTTATTATTATATCATTATTTTTAATTATTATTATTATAAAGCCAGTTCTCTATTGATTATTATATTGTACCCAATTATTATTAGCGACTACAAAAGTTAAAATATAACTTGGGTGCTATCAACTAGAATTGAAACCAAAACGTTTAGCACTCCAGTATTATTTATTATCACTTAAGCTAATAATGGTTGGATATTAATACTTTAAAAATTAACCAACTTTGACGTACAAATGGATATTTGCGCATGCGTAAAGAAGCACTTTAAATATACTTATGCCTGCTATGTTCCAATTTTGACCGCTTAGCTATTTTTATGAGCTAAAAACCAAATCAAATTGTTTCTAGAAGTCCAAATCTCCTATCTAGCAAGTTTCAAGTCTGCAGACCAAAAATTAACAGTAGTTTGGTAGAAACCGTTCCTTACACACAAGTATTATATATATATATACATATATATACATACACACACACTCCTATAATTCTTTTTTTGTGTATGTATTGATATTTATATTAACCCCCCCCCCTTTTTTTATTTATTTAAAAAGTAAATACAAATTTATTATATCATTCACCTGCAAAGGATCTAGCTAATTTGCATATTCTTTTAAACATTCATTTTAATTCCCTGTTAGATTTTTTTCAGTTTTCTTATGGGATTATCATCTCTAGTTAACTATTATGTGTAATTATATTCATGCAGATATTCTACATGATTTATAATTGTGTAATATTTGCATAAAAAGGTATAGTAAACACAAATCGCTTTCAATATATTTATGTATGCATATATATTTGTTTTAAAAATTTTGCCTACCAAACTCCTTTGTAAGTTTTTGATCTACAGGCATGAAACTTAATATATAGGATATTCAAACCCATGCAAAACTTTATATTTGGGTCTTAGCTGAGGAAAACCTGTGCAATAGTGTGAAAATTTTTTTAAATGGAATTTGTCATGTGAAGGTCGAACAACAGCATTACAAATATGCATGCGTAACGTAATAGCTATTGGGTCATGTTTTAATTTTTAACCTTGTAGCAAACATGTCTTCATAGCTCAGGCATTAATGTCAATGGAAAAAGTAAATCGTAAGCTAAATGTTTTGGTTTTGATTCTCGGCGGTGGCTCACAAGTTACTTATTTTTTAAAACTTTAAATCCTTACTATATTTTGGGTTCAGTATAATATAATAAATACGAAATCTGCATTAATCAAAATATTACATTTAAGTATATATTTTTTTACGACCAGGTAATGCCAGGTGGCCTACTAGTATTTCAAACACAGTAGTGTTTGAATATATGGTTGTCATAGTTTTAGTCATTTAGAACTGCTTTAAAGCTTCACTGCTCACTCATTTTTCGACCAAATTTCAAACAATCATTACAGTTTACAGATCACTTCAGCTATAGTGTGAAAAAAAAAATTCAATTTTTTTTCAGTAAAACAAAACTTATGGTGAATTTTCTGGTGCTTAAAATCGTAAAAAATATAAGGCAGTAATCAACGTTTTTTTATGACTGGTTTCCATAGCAACCACATTGCTGAAGCGACTACTGTTGCATGAAAGGAGGGATAATTGGGTGATTTTATTGAAAGCAGACGAGTGCCGTACATTGTTATTACACATGTATTTATGGGGGCAAAAAAATAAGACTGAAATTAAACAAAGAACAAGTGAATTTATTGTAAACCTGGAAAAATCATGGATTACAATAGAAAAATGCGAGCATGAAAAGTTAATTGTTAAAACTGGAAAAGAAAAGGACAAGATATTCTAGTAAAAATATAAATTTATAACTTAAAATATTGCAGCATTAAGAATTTTTTAAAAAATTCAATTTAACATTATATAATCAATTCTTAATGCTGCAATATTTTAAGTTATAAATTTATATTTTTTGCTATAATATCTTGTCCTTTCTTTTCTAGTTTTAACAACTAGTCCTTTACTTTTCTACGTTAAAGCTTAACCATATTATTTTTCAATAAAAAAAAATGTGTTGAATAAAAAACTTTCAAAAAGGCGAGAAAAATATTCATGCAGAACAAGATAGAAAAACAACAATGGAGCAAAGATGCTTTTTAGATTACGATATTTGTATATTGATGTGAAGATATGAAAATTCTTTACAAATATTTTTTTTGGGGGGAGGGACAAAAAAAAAAATCACTGTTCAATAGACGAGTTGATCTCAAAAGAGATTTGCTAAATATAAATAATGTTCTACATACATGTTTAGTACGAAAGTCCTCCATAGGTTATTTTCCGATACAGCGTCGATCGTTCATATGGTAAAATCCTTACATGCGAGCAAAAACAAGTGGTGTAAGGAAAAACTGAAGATACATTTAAATACGGAGTGCAGTACAGAGAGTTCCGTACTCGGCAGCGTTCATGCTGGGCTTAATTAGCCGCAAGTGCATTTTTATCATATCTTTTCCATTCTGTTTCATTCCTTATCTTATTAAGTATACTTCTCTTTTCCTATCTTTTTTTTTTTTTTTTTTTTAACCTCACGTCATCAGGTGTGGTGCTTTTTGTTGTTGCTGTTGCTTCTTTATTTTGAAGCAACATCAGACGAAACAAAAGGCAGCAAGAAGCTTGGAAATGTTTTTATTGCCAGGTGGAAATTTGTAATATTGTAAAGAAAAAGGGAATGGCTAAAAAAGCAGAGATGAAAGTATTTGTTGATTACACATGATAGAAAAAACATAAGAGGGATTACATAATAACTAACTTCAAACCTATTACACATGAACATCTTTTTTCTTTTTTTTTTACTTCTAGGATTCAAAATTTTTTTTTTCTTACTAGTGAGTCACCGTTTATCAAGACGCAAGAGCTACTAGAGGATAAAGGTTAATGAGTGCCGGGTAGACAGAGTCAACACCATGATGATCAGTAATGGTGGAGTTTGATTATCTAAGAAAACGGCTCAACAAGAACTTATTTACATTAGATTTGAAAATGACCATGTTATAGTCAGCTCGGAAATAGTCTTGCAGTAATGTGTTCTCCAGATGACTAAGAAACAAACTTTGCGTGTGAAATTTTCATTTAGTTTTAGACACTTATAGAGAGCAAGGGAAATTATTGACAGTCGCTGTAGCTAGACGAGTATTTGTTGCGAATAGAGGCATATATTGAAGCTCAGTCTATTGGTATAGAATGTCATAAAACTTATACGCAAAATGAATTGCTCACTGCTTCTGGTAAAAATGACCATCCTTAGATGAAACGTTGTAGTCTTGTGTCGTATCCATTTCGGACAAGTTACGGTGCCTTTCCAAAACATGCATAGTTGCGACGAACCCAGGAACACTTGGATGTAAAATAGTTGAAGTAGCCAAGTTAGCCTTGTAACCGACTTCTGTAAACGAGTTGTTTCACTATCAAATGTAATATTCATTTGGGCTAATGTTTTTGTACTTCCAGTGATCCTACTATTTTTTTGTGTAGGCTTCATTTTGTGAATGTGTTCTGGGTGTGTTCATTGCACAGGCTGTGTTCGTCCACTTGAAGCCTATGCTTGATTCTGACACCGGTCATGCTATCAATCATACGGTCTTGGTCAGTGCTGCAATTCCTTCAAACAAAACTATAATTCAAGTTTGAAACAAGTAGTGATGTTTTATTTTAAGATATCACAATTATTTGTTTTCTTCTACTGAACAAGACGTTTGCAAGTCAGTATAAACATTTCTTCCAATCGAACACAATACATTAACTTACGTTCCAAGGGCCAATATTTCTGAGAAAAAAAAAAAAAAAAAAAAAAACAACTACCCACCTTTGCTAATTAACCAGAATCTAGAATCGTAAAAATCAGAACTTCTGCATATATCAGAATGGAAAAATGTGCGCCTATTTTTTGATGCCTAAAACAAATTTAATTACTATACCACTTTTATGTTACCACCTTTTAACTCTACCCCCCCCCCCGGGGGGGGGTCCTTACTACACCTCCGCAATGCCGGGTAACCCCGCTAGTTCAGTTATAAACACAAACAAAAAGTAACACGCATATGGAGAGAGTGGAAAAGGAGTGGGCGAAATTATGTCTCACTCAACATATTCTCTGCACTTTGCAGCAACAGATTACTCTTTAGAAGTTTGAAAAATTATTTGAGTTCAAGAAGTTGATTTAGTTTTATCATTTTCAATTCAAAAACCTAAGGAATTTTATAAATGTAGTATTAAAAAAAGACGTATTTTAATCGTTGATTTAGTCACAATTCTTTGACTTCTTTCCATCTGATATTTGTGACAAAAAAAAAAAAGAAAAAGAAAAAAAAAGAGACTTATGATCCGATCTATAAAAATGCTTCAAGCAATAATCATAAATTTTCACAAACATTTGACCAAACATTTTACTTAATGTTGAAAAAGGTAAGATATAGATATAAAAAAAAAAAACTATATACATAAGTGTTTATGATATTAAAGTTGGTTTGAAATGGAGCACTGTTGTCATATCTGGAGAGAAGCCAGCTCAGCATTCTTTTCTGTCTTGAGAGAGTACAAAACCGACTTTGAAATCTAGTGGTTGATATCCTTAAAACACTTAAAAACATTCGATTATCCTTAATAGGTTTGTTTACATGTTATAAATGGCATTTTGATGTCAAAACTTGCAACGTTAGTCAGTTATTCATTCTCTGTTAACGAGTAGGGCCGACGGCGTAATACTAGTTTGATAATGTAAAGAAACTGTTTTACAAACGAAGGTGTGTGTGGGAGGGGGGGGGGGCGTTCCAATAGTAAAGCCTCCTATTTTTTTTTAGCTCAAAAAGTTAAAGCGTTCCGAAGATGAAAAAGGCATCATTAAAATGAGCGACCTTTTCTGCTCCAGAATTTCTTTTTCTACATAATCATCACTATTCTCGGTGTGCTTTTGCCAGGAATTCAATGACACATCACTGCTTCTGATTCACGTCCATGACAAGGGTCGTTTTCTTAGAGTTTCACAACATCAATATCCACAAGAGAGAGATGAAACTTTCATGTCATAATTCCAGTCAACATAGTGTAATTTGCAATACCCTTAGATCTATTTGGGCGGGATAAACGATAGGAGGTATTGTTTTTGGAATGCCTCTTGTAGTATTTCAACAAGCATTTTGTAAGCTAAGTATTCATTGACAAGGAGGAGGTCAAAATTTATAGTCATTCATAAAACCATAGTGGTTGATGGGCAGAAATCAGAAGCTCACAGTATTAATGCTGGAGTCCCTCAGGGTTCTATCCTAGGCCCAACTCTCTTCCTAATCTACATCAATGATCTTCTAAATCATATCCTTAGATCATTCATAGATATTTCTGCTGACGACACTACCATCTATGGCAGTACATTAAAGTCTGTAAACGACCAAGTTCTCTCTGATTCTCTCTCTTCTGATCTTGAGCATGTAGTAAAATGAGGAAAGAGGTGGCTGGTTACTTTTAATGCATCTAAAAACCAAGATTTTGTCTTTATATCATCAACGCTCTGATCCCCATCTGGCATTAATTGAAATGAATGGCTCTCATCTTGGAGAGTCTTCATATTTTGACAAGATCCTGGGCTTGACCATTACTCCTGATATGAAATGGAAAATGTACATCAAATCTGTTGCTAAGGTCGCTGGAAAAATGGTGGGATCCTTCTATCGATCCAGTAGATATCTCACTGCTGATGCAATTCTCTGCCTGTATAAGAGTCAGGTACGTCCAAGGATGGGATACTGTTGCCACATCTGGGAAGGAGCTGTTAGAAATACCTTATCCTGCCTTGGCAGAGTTCAAAATAGACTTTGTAGTCTATTTTAGTAGTTTTCTCTTCCCTGCAACCTCTTTCTCACAGAAGAGATGTCGCAAGCCTGTCTCTGCTTTATCGTTATTTTCATGGAAAGTGCTCGTCTGAGCTCCAATCTATAGTCCCCTCCTCTCACCAAACTTTCACAAGAAACACTCATCTAGCTGAAAACACTATCAATAATTTCCCCCACTCTTTATCCATGACTAAACCTAAATGTAGATTCCACGAACAAAGCTTTTTTTCTTAGAACTGCACGCTTGTGGAACTCTCTTCCATTTGCCTGCTTTCCGGCTGACTATATTATGGTAGTCTTCAAGTCCAACATAAACAAATTCTTGATGAGCCGTTCCCCTTAAGTAATCCAATTTACCAAATTTCCACTACTAACAATTACTACATCACTGTCTCATTGACTGTACACTTATTAACCCTTATCCTCGAGTGGCCTCTGGGACTATCTTTGTTCTGATAGTTTAAGGTTTCTGCAGCAGACACAGATTTACATTCCTTTTTTCTGGCAGAGAGCATTCCTGCAAGGCAGTTTGGTCACATGCTGACCTATCAGATCTCAGAGTATACTGATTTCTACCAGAGAACTACTTAGACACCCTTTAGAATTTTAACAGCATCAAGCAAGACTATTCTCCACAGGAAAGTCTACTGCTCTAAGAAAAGCAACAGCCAAACTTTTACTTCCTTCATTGTGACTGTGTACTAACTTTCAGCAACCTACTGCCAATGGTGCAGTTTGCTTAAATAAATACATATTGTTGATTTTTATAAAAGGGCTTTGTTTTCCTTTTCTTTGATGACCCCATTCACTACAAAATATTATAAGTGTTAGTTTTTATAGTCCACGTGAAGATTAAGGTTCCATATTTCTAGTTTCAGATTACAGAAGATATTTTTCTAATCCTACACGATATTTTAACAATATAACAGATACAGAATAACTTTCAATAAATGAAAGATAATATTAGGATAATCGATTACTGATGATCATAATTCAAATTAATTATCCAAAAGATAAAATTTTACTTTTTGAATGTTTCTAAGTAGAAGTGAGTGAGAAGGGGGAGAGGGCTCAGGATTTTTGTAGGAACAATTTTTCTTTTTACTTGCTGACTATCTATAATGGTGGATTTTGCAGTATCAAAGTAGGGGGCTTTTAACAGACTCTGAAGTATTTTTTTTAGCTACATGTTATCTTTGGCTTTTAAGAATCTGAAATCACAATAAATTTCAATTCAGATTGTGGATATGTTTAGTTGATTCTTTTGGCCCTCAATAGCAGTTTAGATTAATCACTGCATAACATTAAATAACCAAATCACTTTTCTAAACCAGACAGTTTCATAAAAACATAACAGACAACAAATAAGAAACATTGAAAGCATTCTAGTAACTATATAAAAAAAATATAATAAAATAAAAGAAAAAGTCAAATCTTCAATGTTGATCAATTGTTTGCTCTGATAATTTTCATCAATGTTTTTCTTAGCACAGTTTCAGGTTTCCAAGTTACAAGTTGTAGAGAAGGGTTTATCTAACCTCATATTAGATGTCAACTGGAAATATAAATGGTGAGATTAACCCTTGTGAAATTAACTGATAAGAGATAAGTATTTTAAAAAGAAAGAAAAAGAGCACTGAGTAGAGAACTATGGAAATTATGGAGCAAGTGTCACGTGCAGACTAATATTTTAGTATCAAGTTGATCAATAAATTCTGGGCTAACTTTGATTTTTAGACAAACTGTGCAGAACAGAAATAATTGTTTTTCGTAAGTTCTAATCAACAAAATGAAATTAGAGTAAAGCATTACTTCAGTCCTCATTTTAAAATTTAACAAAGTTATTTAATCAGATTTTCAAAGTCAGACCCAAACTGCATTTAAGCTCAGAAATCAAATTATTAGCTGATTTTCATTTGTTATTATCGTACCATATTATTGGCATACTTGAGTACAATTAAAAAAAAAAATCATATAGTGTGACTTAGATGACTGGTAATACAAAACATTTTTAAAAAGTCACCTAAAAATAAAAATCAGCAAGCAGATAGACCGTTTCAAATTGAATAGGAGCTTACCAGATTCAAAAATATACAAAGAAAAATCAACTAAAATGAGGTTGCTCCATCGGTTAGGTACAACTAGCCTCAAGTGTCACAAATCAATTTCATCAAATCTTAAAGATTTTTTTTATTTAAAATTTTTTAATTTTTTTTTTATTATTTAATTGCAATTTTGGTATATTAATAAAATTTCTGAATTCTGGTTAATTATCTCTTAATTATTTGCAACGATTTATATTCTTGCATTAAGTAATTTCTAATTGATAATCACACATCTAATCACAATAGAAGAATCAAAAATATAAGATTCGACAATAAAATTGAAAGTTACCAAAATAAAATTTCACAAATCAACTAATTTTCAAATACTCCATTATTTAATAATGCGACATTGTGGTTTTACAGTTCTAAAATGTGCACAAAGAAAACGTTAGTGAGCTACTTAACTCTTCAAGTACCATTCAGTAGAGATTAGTTCTAACAATTAAATTTCCTATAAAGATTAGCAAGCCAGGTTGAACAGTTAAGAACGGAACAAATTAGGCTACATTACCGAAATAGAGACTTTTCTTTCAGCAACTTACCTAAAAAAATAAAAAAAAATAAATAAAATTACGAACATTAAATGTAACAAGAAATTTGAAAGAAAAACATTCAGACAATCATATAAAACATGAAAGAAAAAAAAAAAGAAACACTTGCATTATTTTATTTTTTGTAAACAATTTAAAATAAACTTCTTGATAACAATGGCACAAAATTTGCCAGCAATACAGGTTTCATGAAAGCAGTCAGGCAAAAGGCATCGTTGAACCAATGTTTTAAAAGGAAAAAAAAAAACCAGAAATTGTAAGGTCGAATAATACACTTTGCCTCAAATTATATCTCTAAAAGAATCACTTACCTTATCTCATGAAAAGCTTTTTTTTATTTGTATTTTTATCTTATTTTTATTATGGAGTCAACACTTATCAAGGCCAAAAGCCACTCAAAAGTAAGAGTTAATGAACGTCAGATGGCTGGTAAAGCAACGCCATAATGATTGGTAATGATGGAAATTGAGCAGAATTTTATTGAAGATAGCAGCTCAACAATAACTTGTTTACATTGGACTGGAAAATGACCATGTTATAGTCAGCTGGGAAGCAGCCCTACGGTATTATGTCTTACAGACTGGTAATTCTAGGAAAGAAATTTTGCTCATAGAATTTTTGCTTAGTTCAGGTTTTTAGGCCCTTGTATAGGTTCGGAAATAGAAGTAAAATTTCATTTCTTAGAAAACTGCATGATACGCGAGTATATATAGTACCTGTTCCGAAAATAAAAAGTCTATGCTGTTTACAAATTTCCGTGTATTGAGTGATAGAATCCAGATCAAATGCAGAACCGATTAAGTTACGGAGTAAAAATGTATTTTCAACATTAAAAGCGACTATATAATATTAAAACTGATAATATTGCTTAGTTATTTGCACAGTGAATGTATTAGGATAAATGAGACAAGGAGTGATGGAAGGAGGGGGATGTATCAAAGACAAATGTTTTATAACCTACGCATTACATTCTCTGTAGAGGGCAGTACATTTTCTTTTTATCTTCAATCCTAACTCAAAATAAATTTTTGTATCATAGATTGAGTTGATGCCAGAGGCAGTAAAATGTTTTTTTTAAAGAATGGGACATTTTAAAAAAATATAATTTTATAAGAAAAGAAAAATTCTAATCTAATACTTGTTTTATAAGTATAAGCACTTTTTTTTTTAAAATAGCCATTCATTTATCTTTAAAATCGGTTAAAGCACTAAGTAAATATCAATGTACATAGGAGTCGCAGGTTGTCTAATTCTTTACACTTCTCATCGGTAATGCTATTCCTACATTTTGACCATGTAACCTCCAACCTTTTGCAGGTTTATCTTGAACTTTGGAATCTTTCTGTCGAACTCGGGAATCTGTACAAACTTTCTAATGTCCATGATTGAATAACAATCTTAAATGATTTGCAATTAAATTACTAGTATCACCAACATTGAGGATTGAGCCTTTAACCTTCCAGAAGAGTGTCACTTTGAACTGAATTTTACTTGATGCTTTATCCGTTGCACCAAGGATATAAATTATCAATCTCCATATCAAAAATTCAGAAACAAATTTGAATTGCATAAAAATATTTTTCATTTTATAATGACAATAGAAAAATCCTCTTTGGCTCTCACTTTTGTATATACACAGTTATAACATACAATGTATTAAAACAGTTTTTCCAAATTGAAAATTAGTCTTTCATTTGCAACATGAGCAGAATTTATTTTTTTTATATAATCACACTAAAGTTAAGGTTAATCAACTTTGAGTATCAACCACGTTATATATCTGAAGTAAACATACCAAACCAAAGATGCATTTACATATAATTATACTATTAATAAAATAAAATGAGTGTGATGTAAATACATCTTTGGTTTGGTATGTTTATTTCAGATATATATATACTCTGAAAGTGTAAATTCATTTTTATTGACCTTAAGTAATTGTGGAAATTTGGAAAATATTTTATTGAAACATACATTAAAAGTGTGTGTGTGTGTGTGTGTGTGTGTGTGTGTGTGAGGACACTTCCCAACCTATATACTCCAGGAATTTTTGATTTACATACTTGATATTTGGTATATAGTGGTATATAGAGTATTCAAAACTTTAATCCGTTTTCATAAAAAGATATAAAAAAAGAAAACTGCTGCTAAAGAGTCACAATTGACAAATTTGTACGGGGGGGGGGTTGAATTTTTATGTCAACTGTTTCACGAATGTGCATGCTTGAATCCTTCACATGACAGATTACTTAATAAGTAGGTTTTAAAACCTTTTAACAGATCGTGTCAAGCAAGTCTAATGGTTATTATACTTGATTCACTGTCTTCAGGTTTTGGTTTCAATCTCAGCTAGAGTATTTTTTTTTACCTACAAGAAGTGAACTGTTTAGAAAAAAAAATACTCGCATGCACAGGTCTCAGTTTCTTTACATGCTTTTTTTTTTTTTAAGGAATTGCATCAATTAAAATATAATATTTATATGTATTTTACAACTGGGCGATGCTGGGTGGCCTGCTAATTATATATATATATATATATATATATATAAACAAAACTCAGATTTAAAAAATTATTTAAATCTAAGTTTTCAACAACTGTACATGCTTGAAACTAACAGATGAATTTCTACCGGGTTTGACATTTCATAGTTGACTGATGACGAATGTTCTCTTGATATAATTTGACAACGGATTGGGTAAAAAAAAAAAAGATAAACAAATTAAATTAAAATACTCCATTCATTAATTTTTGTCCAAAATCAACCAAAACTTGTGATCAATATTTGTTTTTTCATTTATGAAAATAATGACAATTGCAGGGGGGGGGGGGCACGTTTTGTTTGAAATGCTTGTTTGTGCTTTAAATCTTCACATTGATTAGTCGAGAAATTCCAAAAACCTTTGTGTGTTCTTTATGAATACCTTGCTGCATTTAATTAGGTTTAAACTGTCACTTTATAACTGTTCATCACACTGGTTTTACAAGGTGGAACGATAAAATTGTCGTCCTAAAGAAAACAACGTTACAGCTTTATTTTAAAACTTTTATTAAAAAAAATAAATTCAGGTAACTTGATTATGTAGTAGAGCTGACATCTATTCAATGTAGCCACCTTCAGCGTCAGTCATCGCCTCAGTACTGGTCCAGAATTAGGAGCAAGCCTTTTCCACAAGTACCGGCAGGAGCTCAGCAGACGGCGGTATTCAAGCTGGCTTTAATGTTGTGCGAGGTCATATTGCCGATGTTCTCGATGTATAGCCAAACAAAGTAATCCAGTGGGTTCAAGTCAGGGGAGGAGGGATGCCAGTGAGTGAAGGGTACAAACTCATAGCATTCCTTCTGAAGCCAAGCTTGCGTCTCTTTAGACTTATGGGCTGGCGCCACACCCAACATCTGCCAGCAGCCACCTGATTGCACCAGGGGATCACCACACTCTTCAGCATATCCAGGTACACATTGGTGTTGATTTTCAAGCCGACTTTGAAGATATGAAGTGGCATAATGTGGCTCTCACTTGAAACCATATCAACGACCATAACCATGGCCGGAAACTTTGTTTATATCACCCTGAGCATGTCCTTGTTATTCGTGGCAATCAAGCGATGCATTTTGAGGGTGCTGGCAATGGTCCTGTTGTCATAACTTGGATAGCTAGAGAGCACGAGTTAGTGGTGCATCTCCATCTCGCTTGTTGAACAAGGTGTCACTTTCAGACATGATAGAAGACTCCTATCGCTCTTGGGATTTGTACCCAATTTGGTTAACTAGTAGATGGTCTGCAACAAAAAAAAAACAAAAAAAACTAAAAAAAAAAACAAAAAAAACTATAAAAAAAACGGTTTTCATCAAACGGAAATGGAATCATGTCTTTTATTGTTCCACCCGGTATTAAAAAAAAAAAATTTTTTTTGAAAGTCTATTTTTCTACAAAAGGATACAGTAATCACATCTTATCATACATTATCTACTTTAATATCTACTCGAACGAAACAGTAAACATTTTACTTAGAAGATTTGACCTTCAGATAAGAGTGACAGAAAAAAAAAAACTCCACCCTTGATAAAATGGTTACCAGAAGAAACTCTTCAATTTCTCTTGTAAACACAAGTACAGGCTTCTAGGCAAACAATGGACAGGAATAAGTAGTTGAACACTTGTAAAAATGTTTCTTCAATATATTTGTTTAATTTTATTTGCAGACAAAATGAACAAATATTTTGAAGGGAAAAAATGTTTTTTTTTGTTTTTTTTTGAAACATGAAATTTTAAATATAAATAAAACCGAGATTAAAAAAAAAAATTTTTTTTTTTTTTTTATTAAACACGTCACCACTTATTAAGTTCCAAAGGTTACTCGAGGATAAGAGTCAAACAGGTGTCAGGTGGACAGTAAGCCAACACTAATAATTGGCGTGATTGGGTAAAATTTTATTATTTAAGGCAGCTCAATAAGAATATTTACATTGGGCTTTAAAACCACCATGCTGTAGTCGGCTGGAAAGCAGCCCGGCACTATTATGTTCCACAGGCGAGCAGTTCTATGAAAGAAACTTCGCTTATGAAAGTTTCGTTTAGTTTTAGTTGGGGAGAAACAGAAACTATTGACAATGGTTGTAGCTAGACAATTTTTTGTTGTGAATGATTAAAGCTCAGTCAAATATCTGTCATGAAAATAATTATAGAGTAGTGAAAGTCTGTTCTATGAAAAAGCATAAGTAGTAGGGAGGAGAAAAGGGATATCACCCACAAGATTTCGAAGTCTGTTTTGTATTCTGTCAAGGCAGGAAGGAGAATTCTGATCAGCATTGCCCTAGAATTTTGTATACATGTTATACTAGTCAAGTTAACAAAATAGTCCAAACTGTTGTATATTGTTAAAACATTGTTGAGACGAGGAGTTATGTCCCTTTTTGTATAATGTACAGACACCAACTTGAATAAATGCTATTCAATGTGTTTTGTTAATATGAGGTTATAACTGAATTGTGATGAATATAATGGAACCTTTACTGTCCAAAATATATACACAGCCTCTAGGAGTAAGCCTTATTAGCAAACAAAGTATGAAAACAAAACAAAAAAAAATAATTGTAACTTTCTTGTCGCGGTCAAAGAAAGAATAATGACTCAAGACAATTGGCTGGTTTTCGTTTTTGTGTTATGAAGTATTTTCCTCGTCGAGACATAAATAGAAGTGACTATGTATGGAAACATGATAAAGTATACAGAATCCAAAGAGTTGTTCCAATACATAGAGAGGTTGGAATTCTTCTGTAGATGGCATACAGGATATACCCAAAAGTGGAGTAAATTTATAAGTAGTAAAACCAAGGGACTTATTCAGAATTTGTTAGTTTCGCATAGAAAGTGAGCACAATTTCAGTTAGAAATTATTTTTGCAAAGCGTAAACTAAGATTTTCAATGCTACAAATTTTATGCAGGAGTCAAGAAAAACAGACAATAGCGTCTCGAATTTTATTAGCAGATTTGAAATATTGATATTAGAACTGAAACTATGGTTCTACTATAGAGACAATGGTAAAAGACAGAATGATGGGAAATAAATATCTAAAATAAATAGTAATATTTGGTGTTTATATTTGTGATTTTATGAAGGGTGCTGATGAAAAGACCTGTTGGAATCATAAAGTGTAACACAAGATAAAATATATTGCTGAATTTTTTAGATGAGGATTAATTATTCCTATTATTTGAATTCTTCGGACTACTGTGCTCATCTTGAGAGTTATTTTCACATTTTGGTCATTGTGAGAAGAACACTCAAGATAAATACAGTATTCCGAAGAATCCAAATGATACGAAAATAAAATCATTCAAATCATTTAAAAATAATCATAAGCTAAATATTTGTATTTGAATTCTTGGAAACTATATGAATGTGTTATTTTTATTAACTTACTTTTAAAAAAATTAAATAATAAAAAAAAAAATCTTATTGATGGAAAAGGAATTTAATTTTCCAAACAACGTTTGTAAACTATTCAAAGTCGGTTCATGGATTTATGTGACTACAACCAATCGAGTGAAGGAAAAGAGAATATAGCATATACTAATAGGAGTATGGGAGGGATGCATGGAGTGACCAATCTTATTGTACAGGGGGGAGAGAGTACATAAAAAAAATGTCTACTATCGATTGAATATAGGATATTTGATTTGTTGTCAAAACACATCTTAAGAGCTGTTGACATTTGAGGGTTTTTTTTTTTGTTTTTGTTTTTTGTATCACATTTTTATTCATTTAATAAGAAATTTTTTATTTTTCTTTGCTCATGAAAGTTTCGTTTAGTAGATGAACCTTGAAAACCACAGCGATCCTCTGAAAAATATATAAATTATTACTAATGAAAGATTTAAAATTTGAGTAGACCCCTTTTAAGATTTCAGGAGTCAGAATCAGAGTCAAGTGTTTGAACCATCAAATACCTAGCCCTGAAAGGAAAAAATACACCTTTCACACCAAAAACATATGCACAAAAATTAATCATCTGCAGGAATGGGAATGGCTAAGTGGTTAATTACACAGACTTACAATCTGATGAGTCCAGTTTGTTTCACAAAAACACTTTCACTTAGGGATGTTGTCAACCTTCACATAGTTCCTACCGTAAGTATTCTATGTCTTTCTAGAAAGAATTCTAACTAAAAAGATATCAGGGGAAACGAATGCCAACAGCAATCATCCGATTCATATGAAGTGAGTTATGTTGAACAGCAGCATTCACAGAAATGACAACGATGCCAAAAAGACCACTCCTTTGAGCCACTAAAACAATCATACGTGAGCACACAAAATCAACAAGCAAAGACACACACACACACACACAAAAAAAAAAAAAAAAAAAAAAAGCAAACATGCATACATTTGCTCTTATCTGAAAAACTATCACTTGAGAATTTATTTTAACCATCATAAGAGCATGGAATAAGTGTTGTCCATTGTATTCAAGCACAACTTTGAGTCTCCTTGGGAAGGTGCTAATTAGATCAATTGACACAAGTGGAGAAACTTCATTTTCTTTTCCCTCTTGACTGAATATTTAATATAATGATGTCCAGTTTTGGAACAACATGCAATTGAATGCACAGCACAAAAATAGACAATCACTTTCTATTTTCTAGTAAACAAATGAATCGACACGGATAAATTACACTTTTTTTTTCACTGTTTATTCACCCTAAGCAAGGCACAGTGCCAACAAGTTGTAAACGGCTACTATTTGGGACCAGATTTGCCAGGATACTATGTAGGAAGTTGGGCAGCGAGATGTTTGTTCACATTACACTTGAACTTCTGCATGTCAGTACAGTCAGGGAAGCAGGGGCCTGGGTGGGAATTCCAAAGTCTAGCAATTCGAGGGAAGAAGCTATTTTAGAAGAAGGCTATACAGCACATAGGGATCTATACAGTGTAGGAGGATTTTGCTGCCTGTTCGCGATATTTAAGTAGAGGGGGTACTAGTGTTTTGAGTTCCTTCAGAGCACTTACAATTAAAGTACTTGTAAAACAGGCGCAGCGATGCCACATTTCGGTAATGAGACAGAGGTTTGAGTTTGGCCGACAGTGTGGAACATTAGATTGGTGGCTCTTTCTTTAACCTTATCTAGGAGCAAGAGACTAGTGGCAGATGCACGAACCCAGATGTGTCAACAATATTCTTAGCATAGTCGAATAGTGACTTTGTGGAGATTCAGGATACTCTCAGGTGTGAGTAACATTCTATCATGGTAGAGAGAGCTCATCTTCCTCGCAGCAGCCCTGGCAATTACCTCAATGTATTTGTTCCAATTAATGTTGTTTGTGAATGTTAAGCCTAGGGGCTTGAGGGAAGTACTTTCAGGTAGTGTCTCATCAGCCATGGCAATTAGTGGTTGAGAGGGTTTCTTGTAATTAATAAAGGAAATAAGCTTAGTCTTGGCGGCATTGAAAATGGGCAAACTGTTCAGATGACAATTTTTTTGTGTATAAATAAAGATTTTGTTCATCCATCAGTCGCAATTTCTTTAAGCATAATACATTGCTGAATTTGTCTCATTTCAAAATATCAGAGACGTTAACTACTCGAGAAAATGAAGATTTCGTTAATAGTAAATAAATTCCCAGCAAATAAAGTGTATACCATGACCAGAAATTGAAACAGAAACTTAAACTTTGAACACCTGACCTATTTGGAAAGTAATGTTTTAAGCTCTATAAGAAACTCAGCTTCTTATAGAGCTTAAAACATTACCTTAAAATTCTTTGCTAAAATCTTTGAGACCTTAATCAATCAAGCACTAGTCCACCACCTTGCAAAAGCTCATCTTTGACAAATATGGATTTTGGCAATGTCGTTCTACTGCAGACATTTTAACGGTAAGCTCTGAATTCATATACCATGCACTGGATAATGCAGGTGATGCCAGGACTGTAGTCCTTGATATATCCAAGGCCTTTGACAAAGGTTGGCATGAAGGGCTGCTAATAAAAATTAAATCGTATGGTATAACTGGACGAATGCTAAATATAATTAGCTCGTTCTTACATAATAGGACCATCCAGGTTGCCATTAATGGATGTACATCCAAACAGCACATTAATGTGGGAGTGCCTCAGGGATCAATCCTTGGACTACTACTATTCCTGATATTCATTAACAACCTTCCTGATAATATTGTGTCCAAGATGGGTATATTGGCTGATCATACAATGTTCTATAACTTGCATGAGAGAAGAACGGATGTACACAAATCTAAGACAATGGTAGAATCCTTAGAAAATGACCTCCAGAACATAGTGGAATGGTGCCGTATATCGATGGTAATATTTAATGCTAGTAAGATTAAGCTGCACTCCTTTAACAATTACAAGAAACCTTCCTAACCACCGATATCCATGACAAATAACGCTCTACCTGAGAATTCTTCAAACCCCTTCGTCTTAACATTCACAGGCAATATGAACTGGAACAAATACATTGAGGACATTGTGAAGGCTGCTGCAAAGAAGGTGGGTTCTCTCTATCATGCTAGAAGACTACTCATACCTGAGAGTATCTTGTACCACTATAAAGCCATTATTCGCCCATGTATGGAGTACTGCTGGTGCATCTCTCCCTCTTGGATAGGGTAAAAAAGTCCAATCTAATAGATCGATCCTGTTTTGTCAACTATGCTCCAACCCCTGTCCCATCGCCACAATGTTGCATCCCTGTGCTTGTTTTACAAATATTTTAATGGAATGTGCCCTGATGAACTCGTTATATTTGTGCCCCCTCCCCAACAAACCTGCTTAGCAACAAAATCACACACCTTCACTGTTGAGGTCGCTAAATGTCAGAAAGTTTACTACTCTAATAGTTTTTCCCCTCAAACATCTAGACTTTGGAATTTCCTTCCTGCTACATGTTTCCCTGACTGTACCGATATGCAAAAGTCTAAATGTAACGTAAACCAACATCTTGTTCATGTTCCCTAGGCATAGTTTTAAATAGTATCCCATTACGTTCAAGTGACAATATACCTTGTTTGGGGTGAACACAAGTTTAAAAGACATCAGAAGTAAAGAATTATCAATAGCATTGAAAATTATTTTAATAATACAAAAAAATTATTTTGCTTTAATTACATATTGCTGTTAAAAATCAGATTTAATATATTAGAATCAATGGGCCCTAGGGATGATTAATTCTAGTTTTACAAATTAAAAAAATGCTCACCATATAACTTTCATATTGGGAACACACATGTCTTATTATATTTGATTATTTAGATAGCATTGTATGATTTATATCATTAACCCTATTTGTGAATTATTAAAATGGATAAAAATCTACAATGATGAATTACAGGAAAGAAGATTTTATTTATTTTTATTTATTTTTTGGAAAGCCATTGTAATTGAAGACAACGTCATCCTTTTGTCTAGTTTGTAGTCACACATCCACTTGATGATCATTATGACAAAGCTTTTTTGGCCGGCAATGCTTTGTGATAATAACTGACAGAAAGTATCCATTTAACAGCGTTTCATTAGAAACTTGATATTAGTAGGATTACGAATGCCTTATGCACGCTGTCTTGAGTGGTTTGGTCATGCATCATGTGTTGCCTCTTGAATCAAAAGATTGGAAAGTGGCAAGATCATCCCATGCAGTAGCAACTTTATGGCAACCTACTTGTCATATCTACTACCATCAGGGAGTGACGTCTACGATTTGCCAGTTACTGCCAAAGGAGCAAGCAAGAGCTGGTGAGAAATGTATTGTTATGGACTCCATAGCAAGGGCGCATGAGCATAAGACGATCTAAATCCACTTCCATCCAGCAAATTGCACATGACGCCAACTGTGATCCTGAAGATCTGAGGCAGCTGATGGATGACAAGGAAGTCTGAAGAAAGAGTCACATTGGTGCGGGCAAGGAACCCGATCAGAGATATAGACTGAGGAAGAGCTAGCATGGAACATGACCAATTAGATCGGACCACATGAAGATCACGCATGAGACACTGCCTTGTGTTGTTGAACCTGGAGTCCAGGACTCCCCCAGCACCTTAAATACTAAAACCCAAATAAACATCTATTTTTTTTTTCATCCAGGACTTTGTTGTTTGTATCTTTTCCAATATCATTCATACGATACAATATTATCGAGATGTGGGTATTTTAAATGTACTAGCTGATTTCATGGAATATCTAATATGCTAGCAATATCCTATCGTTTTAACAGTAGAAATAAACTTGAGAGATGTGCTATTTGAGCATTGAGAATATCTCCATACGATTGCTTACGCATGACCACTATTTTATGGCAACAGAGTTTAGTTTTTGTAAATCAAATACTGGTTTATTGGCTAATCATATACACAAACTGTACTGCAAAAAGCTTTAAAAACAATCTTGAATATTATTTAAATTTAAAAGTTTATCCAGTACATATCAATATGTAAAATTAACTATTTGAAAGCCAGATAGATTTTTTTCATAATAAAAAAAAAAAGTTAATTTCAAGCTCAGCTCAGAGAAATAATTCACAAAAGTATAAATCGACCAAATTACGATTATTATACCAACATACAAATAGTGGAATTAAGGAGTTTAAACAGAATCTTAAGAATCACAAAAAATTATCTGCTTTCATACAGTTTCACTAAATTAATAATTACATATACTAATTTAAGGAAACTAGAAAGTAGATCTTTGGTTTACTTTCAGCAGTCGTGTAACTTTCGCTTCCCTTATTTTGTCCTCAGATTCCAGGAGTGATGTTTCTGGCAAAAAGGGGAGAATTGCTGGTTTCTGGATCCAAACTTATTCCATCTAACACCTATCTTCAGTGTTTTTGACCTCAAAGTAGTATATTTTATATATATATATATATATATAAGCTTCTTACATCAAGTGACTACATGCCTTATCTGGAGCAATTTCCATGTAATAAAAAAATATTTCATTGACAAGTTATTTCCCTTAATTATAGAAATAAACAACCCATAATTTTTATATATAAAAAAAAAAATGTGTTATTGTTCTCAGCAGAAATAGGATTCCAAACTCGTTTAAAATGGATATTGATTTGGCATGTTTTTGTTTTACAGAACACAAATTAATTCAATGGGTATTGTAAACAATTCATTTAAGATGAATTCTCATGTTGCACATACATGGTGGTCAAGTGAGGAGGTGAGGGGGGGGGATAAACATTGTTGCTTATTCTTGACAGAAGTTTGCCCCTCTTCAATTAACTACTGTGTTAACGAAGGTAGCTTTTTAATCCAGTTTTATACAATGATTCACATGTGACACAAAAATATTCATATTAGTGGCCTGGTAAAGCCACAGGGGAGAACCTTAAGCAAAATTTATGCCAAAGCAACATAACTGAAGCTGGCTTGTCAGGGCACTATATATACAAATGTAGGCAAATTTGGGCATATTTTATTGATTTGAAAATATAGGGTTTTTTCTTTTGGTTTTTTTTTTTTGCAAATTGTCATGAAATTTTAACCACAGAACAGTATTATAATCTCCAAAAAGCCTGAAACGGTGTTTGTTTTTTTTTTCTTTAGAGACGGCAAACTTTAAATTCAAATAAATAACAAAAATATTATAAAATTATGTTGCAAGAGACTAGTGGCAGATGCACTAACCCAGATGTGTCAACAATATTCTATGCATGGTCGAATAGTGACTTTGTGGAGATTCAGGATACTCTCAGGTGAGTAACATTCTAACATGGTAGAGAGAGTCCATCTTCCTCGCAGCAGCCCTGGCAATTACCTCAATGTATTTGTTCCAATTAATGTTGTTTGCGAATGTTAAGCCTTGGGGCTTGCGGGAAGTACTTTCAGGTAGTGCCTCATTAGCCATGGCAATTAGTGGTTGAGAGGTTTTCTTGTAATTAGTAAAGGAAATAAGCTTAGATTCAATTTTGGCATTTATAATTTAAAAATAAATACAATTTCTAAAATACTAGCCTGAGTGCCCGCCGTTGCCCGGGTGTTTGGAGGTGTGTGTTGAACAAAAAAAAAAAGTGGTAGTAGGCATGCAGACTCGAACCCGTGCCACGAAGAATGAAAAGAACGTGGAAAATAAAATAAAAAAAAACCCTGACGTCTTTGCCGTTGTGTGACGGTTTAAATTAAGGCTAGTCAATCGAAAAGAGAGGATGACTGTAAAAAATCTTGGCGAAAAAAGTGACTCACCCCTGTAGAAAAGTGCCCAGTTGAGAGTGAAGGAATTAATATTTTTAACCAATTTTTCAATATTCGATATAAAAACGATACCGATCTCGTGAAAATCCATCGCCTCTGTCGAAAGTTTTAGGCAGACATACAAATATACATACATTTAAACAGACAAGTGAGATTTCTATTATAGATGACTCCTGCAACTCACAAGTATATGGCATAATCTAGGTCCAATTTTCACAACTTTATGCATTAAATTAGGCTGTATTTCGGTAATAACGTGTCAAATATTATCTTCCAAGTGTCTGGTTTATCAGCATAGGCGTGGGACTTTACATATCCTCAAAGAAAATAATCTAATGGGGTTAAATCGCACGAACGAGGTGGCCAGTATACAAGTCCATTTACTGAAATTATTCATTTATTAAATGAATCTCTCAGTAAATTGATCGTATTGCATGCTGTGTAGCATATGCCTTTGGTCTGCTAAAAACCATATGATGAATTGCAAAACCAAGCTGAAGTAAAAAATAACCGATAGTTGACAAATTTTTCAAGAAAACAGTTTGCTGCTTCTACATTAGAAAAACATACACAAAATTAATGTTTGATGCTATTAATTTGAAATTGCATTATCTTATTAATCTATACATGCAAAAGTTTTTTCGATATAAGCAGTAAATTTATTTAATAAATTTAATAAATGACTAAAGCATCAACTTGAACTAACCCACGTGTTTGCCTGGCTCCCTCCCCACCCTCTTTTTTTTTTTTTTTCTTTTTGGTGAAAAATAAACTAATTAGATAAGTAAATGCCTTATTTGTAAAGTTTAACAACAAAGTTATTGTTCAAAATTTACAAACTCCTTTTCACTATACTTACTGACAAATGAAAAGTTTAGTAGCACTAATCTGTCCACATTAATAAAATATTAAATTTTTTTTTTTTTTTTTTTTTTTTTTTTTTTTAATCAATAAATTTGCTGATTTGCTAAATCCTCATGAAATTTTGCTTTAGATGATTACATGTGAATATCGTGGAAAACAGAGAAGAGAAAACCATTTTTAGAATTTAGAGAGGGTATCAGTTTTCTGTGTGTGTGTATATATATTTATATACACACACACACACACACATATATATATATATACACACACACACACACACACACACAGAAAACTGATACCCTCTCTAAATTCTAAAAATGGTTTTCTCTTCTCTCCGTTTTCCACAATATTCACATGTAATCACCTAAAGTGCGTGCACACACACTATAAAATGTTCCAATTTCTAACTAATTTAACTTTTTGGACAGTTAAAAAAAAAAAAAAAAAAAAAAAAAAAAAAAAGTAGCCCTCATCCCTACAGAAGAAAAAAAAAAAAATACAGTGAATTTAGCAAAAAAAAATGAATAATAATTTAATTATAACTGCCTTTAAATTTGGACTGGTCCGGAAGTGAGGGATCATTTTACATTGAAAATATACAAAAAAATTTCTAAAAATTATATATTTCTAAATCTTTTTTTTGTTTGAAATACGTTATTGTTTTTTTATTTTATTTTAAATGTTAAGTAATTAATTCAGTTAGTTTTATTTATCTGTCCTATGAAAACTGAATTACTTTAAAATCATATAATTAAATAACATTTAAGATACAAATAATACTAAGTTTTGGTATTATTGTAGATTAACACCCTCATCTACCCGCCTCCAGAAAAACCTGTCTGAAATAAAAACAAATTATTCCAGTGGGGAATTTCTCATTCAATTTTAACACAAAATGGTCCATTTCGGGATCATTTTAGGGGTTTATGGCATTTAACCATTAATTTATTTTGCTATTAATATAAATACTGTGATATATATATTTATGGGAGAGGGGGCACTTATTGTTTATTTTTAAGGCGATTACATGTGGTTTTACAACCTTACCAGTCGGACTTAGGGTTAGTGTTAAAAAAAGTTTAGTTAATTGTCCTAATAAATTAAAATAATTCTAAAAAGTAGAATCAATAGGAGCCGAGAGGGTAATTTAGTTAAGGATGCTAATCTACAAATTTACTACGGTCAGTCAAAATTATGGAATTCTGAGCAAGAAATTTTTTTTCTGCTATATGTCATTCCCCTCCACCCTGGTCTTTAAATTACAAAAAATAAATTCTATTTTTAATAATTAAAGTAAAATACACTAAGTAAAAATCTGAAATTATTAAAGAATTCTTTTGACTAATTGATGTTTTGGTTTTGGCGATTATCAAGAATAACAAACAGAAAGAAAAGGCAAAAAAAAAAGTCAACAAATAAATGCTAAAAAAAAAAATTAAAAAACAATAAGACTTGCTATTTTTTTGCTTTTGTTTTTTTTTTTTTTTAAAGATTTTAAATCTTTTTTAATATTGTTATTTAAATTAAGTGTTTTATCAATTACATTATGTTAAACTGGAAACAAAAAGAAAAGGATGAACGACAATATACGTCATTAAATTTTTTATTGTTATGTATTACAATTAGGTACAAAAAATACATTTTTAAGCGTTTGAAACAATTTGCTGACTTTTTTTTTTTTTTTTTTACCCCAAAGCGAAAAACTCATTAAGCAAACTTCTTGAAACTGTAATGCAATCGGATATGGACGAATAATTAAAATGCAATAAAAACGCGTTCAATACTTTTCTATCTACCTACCCATTGGGAAAGGGTTAAAGTTATTTCCTTTATTAACATTTATTTGTGATTTGTTGCACACATTTTTTTCTGTTACTATTTTTTGACAATCGCAAATTTTTCGTTTATTCCTTTCATTAAAGAGAATCCATTTTATGTTTATGCTAAATCAAATCAATATTGGAACAACATGATAATCAACTTTGTTGTTTTTCTTAAAATTACTAGAATATGAAAAGGAATTTTTTTTTTCTGTAAAAAAGATTAATTGCTGATCAGGGAACAGGCAGTTTTTTATTTTTAATTACACACACACACACATATATATATATATATATATATATATATATAAGCATGCCTAAGAAGTTTATGCCATTGTAAAAATTAAATCTCTACTAAACTTTGTAAAAAGGTGTTTTTTTAACAATGCATAAACTAAGATTTTTTTTATAAAACAAGACACAGCAAAAGATAGTGCATAGATACAGTATGGAAAATGATTGGGTAATTAATTCACCAACAAATGGATTATTGTGAAGTAAAATAAAAAAAACTAAAGCAAAAGAAATCTGGATAAATTAAAATATGCTTAAGCGTAATTTATGACCGGGCAAAGCCGGGCGCCCTCCTCTCTGCTAGTTTATATATATATATAAATATAAATGTGTTTAGATAAAATACGAATAAAAAGCTTTAGTAGTTCAAGGTTAATTAAAAATGAGAAAAATATACCAATAACATCTTCCTTTTTTTTATGCAATGTACATTTCTATTATCCTTTTGACTTTTAGGCCCAACTTAAACACATATGCACAAACACACAGAGACGATAACTTCAACTTGAATGCCTACTGGAGAGAACTTGAATGCCTACTAGACACTATCTTCGAGTGTCTAAGGGGTTTGTTAGAACAATCTGGCATGAGGATACTTTTCCATAGAAGTAAACCCTGACCAAATATTCAAAATCACATAGTATTCGCAGCCCAAATAAGATCTCCTCACTACGGCTACCCCACAGCTTTTCTGAGGAATGGTGCACCTTCTCCAAGTGATATTACCTCAAGTAATAGCACGAAGCTGGATACTCCACCAGACTAGATAAATTCTTGTCCTGGAATCCAATAGGACCAAGAGACCAAAATGAAAGATATATTACAACATATAAAAATGGTTAATTGGGGAGAGGAAAATTATGTTCTCAATTTCTTTACTAACTCAGTGCTTGAGAGATGAAGAACTTTAATGGAACCTTCGAATATCTATGTATCTCATATAGACTTCAAGTGTTAGTCCCAGGTCGTGGGCCCCTTGATTTCTGAGAACTTCGACTGAAGTAAATAAAACAAAAAACGATAACAAAATACCAAGGCCGTATGTACGATATGAAAAGAAACTGGAATCTTAGGAAGATCTCCATCATTCATATAATTAAAAGAGCAAACAGCCCCAGGAAAAAGAATTTCACAAACTACCTGGCGAATACATACTGTGAATTAATGACATGAGCAATACAAACAATTGCACTCAAAGGAACAGTTAAAAATCTTAAAAGTCTCTCTGTTGGAGTGACTGAAATAGTTGGTGAATATCTGCCATCCGGTAGAATGCTCCATCCCTAGTAAAAATAAGAAAATTAAAACGAAAAGAGATTTGAAATATTCTTACAGGTTAGACAACAATCGTTACTTTGGATAATGTTTAGAGTAATTATCGTTTGATAATGTTAGATACATAGTAAAATTATCTTACATTTATTTTTATTTTTTTTTAGCTCTTATCAAAATGTAGATTTAAGACTGCATGAGGGGAGAGCAATCAGAGAGGATTTATTCTCATCACAAAACTTCTTTATAGGAATATGAAAACGAGATTATCTCCCTTGAATTAAATCCTCATTATATGAGGAAAAATAATCGCATTGATTTTTTTTTCTATATGATCAGTGTTATAGAAAAGAATTCAATGATTAAATTTGCATAATTAAGAAAATCATGAATATAGACTAACAACAAAAATGAAGAAATTAAAAGAAACTTAACATTCAAATGTATATGTATGTTTTAAGTCTACCTACGTTTTATTTCAGAATATTAGATTAACTTCAGTATCACTCGATTTCTTCTCTTAACATGCAAAGTTATGTTGATTACATAATAGGAAAGGTTGGTGGTTGGTAGTACAAACGCTGTCCTCTCCCTGCACACAAAAAAAAAAAAAACGTATCACTCAAGTTTAGAGTGAGACATATAGATGGCGCCACTGTTAAAATATTCATAAAGTACTAACCTTCAAATGCCAAACCGAACCAAATTGGTATATTAAATTTACAAATTACAGTTATTTAAGTGAAGTTACTGTTGCAAATATTTTAACCAATAAAAAAAAATCTGCATTTAATCCATTCATAAATCATTGTTTTCTGATGGAAAAAAATACTGTTCAAGCAATTCAATAACTCAATGTGTGATTTGGACTGCTACATCAAAAATAATGGCTCAGAGGTGGTATGCGGACTAAGTGCAGTCATATAGACACAAGTGATGTTGAACGCTCAATTCGCCCAAATTCAGCAGTTATCCCGGAAAACATCAAAAGTTTAAAATTTGTTTTCATCGATCATATATCGAAGCTGAAGATATCAGAATTCAGCATATACATTTTACATGAACATTTGTTAATGAAGCGTGTCCAAAATGAGTCCTGTATTTGCTCACAGTTGACCAAAAACAATGTGTAAATGATTCAGAGTGTTATTTGTCACCATTTCAACGCAATAAAGAATTTTTGCACAATATTTGACAATGGATAAAAATATGAATCAATATAGAGTCAAATTAGCATAATTTGACTCTAGAGTGAAAACATGGATCAACCGAGTGGACAACAGCAGGTGAAAACCGTTCAAAGATATAAACATCAGCAGGCAAGTTTTGAGTCTCCATATTTTGAGGTAGACAAGGTATTTTTGAAATTGATTATCTTGAGAAAAAAAAAAGTGATTATACAGCATTTTAGTGCATTTTAAGAAAGTCATCAAAAAGTGACCACAAATGAATATAAGGTGCTCTTTCACCAAGATAATGCACTGTTTCCCAAGTTATTGCAAAACTAAATAAATTATATTTTGAAATGGTTATGCACCCAGCATATATATCCAGATTTTCCTCCCTCTCCCCTATAAGGTGAGGACTGGAAACCTCAAAAGAATGCCCGAGAAAAAGATTTAGTTGCAATGAAGAGATATCGGAAACTTGAGGTCAAAGACAATTCTAAAATAAAAAAAAAAGAAAAAAAAAGACATCGAATTGTTAGAAAAACATTGCAATCAAGTGTATCATTCTGTTAATAAATAAAGTCAAATTTTGCCTAAAAATTGTCTTATTTCAGTCTCTGAACAAATTGAGTGAGTTTATTTGCAGAGATTTCATTAGATCATGTTGCAGACTATTATTTAGGGTTTACACTGTATATAATTTCTTGTTATGTATCAAAGATTAAAACATCTTTTGATATGAAAAACGAATTATTCATTCTATATATTTCGATATATTATATACCCAAATACAACCTCAGTTCATTACAAAAAAATTTCATAGTTCAATATACAGGGCAAGTCAGGAGATCCATTCTATTACTTTTTTACTCATATCATGTTTAATGTTTTTGCAAAATTTCAAAAAAATTCCAAGGCATAGTTATTGAGAAAAGTGTGGACAGACGAACGGACAAGGGCGAATTTACAGGTCCACCTCCCCTTTTATTGGGGACCAATAATTACTTTCAATTATGAGTATTGTTTGTAAATAATATACATACATGCGCTGGCTTTTTGAATTCACCATCACTTGAATAAGTTTGATCCTTTAAATACGTAAAATATTAATTTAAAACTAAACATTTCATACATAAGTTGGTGTAAACCGGATACAAAATATTTCCCTTTTATTCATATACAAAAGATAAATTTGTATAAAAAATCACTAGAATGCTTGAATTTTAAAAAGTCAAAAGGAAAAAAAATGTTTTGAATTTTAAATTGCAATTTAGAAATAGATCACTTGTTGAAAATTAAGTGGTTTCTTTAAAGGAAACATTTGAACACAAATGCAAAAGATTTGTGTATTCATTTTTTTGCGAACCGTTTATCTTCATAGTTGTTCCTGTTTCATCACGTTTCAGCCAACTCATCCTTTGACATTCTTCAGGTGATTAACTGTGACGGGATAGAAATGGTGAATCTTAGCACAGTGGATAGAGGCATTGAGTCTCTACAATTCCAGGTGAGCATTGTTTGAAGATAGAAGTTTCAATCCTACCTAAAGCAGGCCAAAGGATTAGTTGGCCAAAATATGGTGAAACAACAACAACTATGGAAGGCAGTAATTAGTGGGGATACAGTTAAGAGACTAAGCATTCCTATCCCATTGCAGTAATCACAAGAAGATGGTCAAAGGATGAGTTGGCCAAAACGTGGTGAAACAACTAAGATGAGGATAACAGTCCGCAAAAAATTAAAAATACACAAATTATATAGCCTTATCTCAAAGGATTCCAAAAAATATATATAATGCAAAATATTTGTCCAGGAAGCAGAATAATATTCCAAAACAGAACTATGTTATGTTGAAATCAAAACGGGGAGTGAATTAAAAACAATGAATAAATAGAATTCCTTTTTTCAAGAACAATATGTAACATAGTTAAGTTTGTGACTGATAGAATATATATATATATATTCTAAATTTGAATACAGTTAAATTAACTTGAAATAGGGCATTTTGACTACCAACTACTTTGAGAAATAGGCCCAAGCTTCGCATTTAGATATACATGTGTGTGTGTGTGTGTGTGTGTGTGTGTGTGTGTGTGTGTGTGTGTGTGTGTATCAATAAAAAAAAATAAAAAAAAGGAAAGATATTAACATTTTTAATTAGGTTGGATTATTAATTATATAATCATAATTTAGTTTCTAAGTTGAATACTTTTCAAGCGTTTAATCAGACAGTTGGAGAGAGACAAAACGTGTACAAAATGGGAAGGGAGACAACTCTCAAAACTCAACTTAATCAAAGAGACATACAGTAATAGAATGGATTAAAACTAGAATCGAATTTCAATTCTCTTTTCCTCCTAAAGCACCTTTGCTTGTTTTTTTGTTTTTTTATTGTTTGCCCCCTCCCCACTCCACCTTACTATTCCATCACCTGATACAGTTACTTCTTTCTCTTGGCATTACTAATACATGATAAATGACACTCAAGTCATTTTGATAACAGACTCACAGAAACCAATAAACGGCACTTGCCTATTATTATTTGAGAGATGTTTTATCAGACGGTTTATGCATTCTAGTAATTAAATACTTATTTGGATTCATCGGACTATCGTTCTCATCTTGAGTGTGAGAGAGAATTAAAAATAGGTCTAAGGCTCTTAAAATTTCTACTACATGGTGCAATGATTAGAATACTTGAAAAAAATCAATTGTAAAAGAGATATTCTCCTGAAGGTTGAAGGTTCAATTCTCAGTGTGGGCGACCGAAAAAAGCAATTGCGAATTACTTAGGACTTCTATCCAGTCATGGCTGACAGAACAAGAGTATGCTACCCCCTTGAAGTAAATAAATGGTTTCATTCGAAATTCCATCCAAATTCCTGAATTCGACAGAAACATTCCCCGAGTTCGACAAGCTACACCTGAAAAAGGTTGGAGGTTACATCGACTGAAACGTTGTGAAAATCACAAAGATGAGAACAGTAATCCGATAAATCCAAATAATACAAATAACCAATCCTCATCTCAAAAATTCAGAAACGTAGACGTTCAAGATTCCAACTTTTTACCAGGAAATAAAAATTTTTTTAGCCTCTATACAAAACCATTTCAAGTGGTGAGAGAAAAGCAAAAAAGTAAATAGACAATCCCTACCATTTTGAAATGAATTTGGAAAAAAAATCCTTCACACTAAATAAAGTCAACAGTAGATTTTTTCTTAATTTTTTTTTTATTTATGTCATCAAAACTGAAATTATTTAGGTAATTCTATGATTTTATATGCATCATTGAAAATGCATGTAATGTTTTTTTTTTTACTTTAATTTTTTGATGAACGGTGAAAATTTAACAGACATGTATATGTATTTTATAAACATCCACACATGTATAAACACACAGTAAGCTACTAGACTAATCGATAGAGCACGAATTTTAGAATACATATTCTAGAAAATATAGTGAGTGACATTTAATATATATATATATATATATATATATATATATATATATATATATATTATATATACATACACATACACACAGGGTGGAACGATAAAAGTGTCGCCATTGAAAAGACGACAATTCGATTTCCATTTGATGAAGACCAGTTTTCTTTTTTTTTTTTTTATTGCGATCATCTCCTAGTTGACCAGTTGTGTATAAATCCCAAGAGCGATAAGAGCCTTCTATCATGTCTGAAAGTGGCACAATGTTCAACGAGCGAGATTGGAGATGCATCGCTGTACAACACATGCTCTCTATTATGACAAAGGACCATTGCCAGCATCCTCAAAATGCATCACTGGATTGCCATGAATAAAAGGGACGTGTCCAGAGTTATGAAAATAAAGTTTCTGCCCACCGTTATGGTCTTTGGCATGCTTTCAAGTGCGGGCCATATCATGCCACCTCACATCTTCAAAATGGGTTTGAAAGTCAACACCAAAGTGTACATGGATGTGCTGAAGAGTGTGGGGATCCTGTGGTGCAATACTTTTGTGTATAAAATATTTGGCAATCTCTAACAATTACGCTCCCAAAACAAATATGTCAGAAATAGATACAGTTGATGCAAATACGGAATGGAAACCACTAAGTAAACCATACAGAAACACCCTATTTCATAAAACTA
This sequence comes from Euprymna scolopes, assembly GCF_053919585.1. Taxonomy (NCBI): domain Eukaryota; kingdom Metazoa; phylum Mollusca; class Cephalopoda; order Sepiida; family Sepiolidae; genus Euprymna; species Euprymna scolopes. The sequence goes on along the minus strand of NC_136490.1, from coordinate 34,368,360 downwards.
TCCCAGTTTCAACGCTTCTTGTGTTTATATATATATATATATATATATATTTTTTTACATGGAGGTCACCACTTATCAAGGCCTGGAAGCCATTCAGGGGTAAGGGTTATTGCATGTACAGTAATCAATGGGATAGTATCGTAGTAATCGTTAGTATTGGATATTTGATAAAGTGTCTTATTTAAGGGGGGCGATTCATCAGAAATTTGTTTATGTTGGACTTGAAAACGTCCAAGTTGTAGTCAGGTGAGAAACAGGCAAACGGAACAGAGTTCCATAGTCATGCACTTCTAAGAAAGAAGCTTTGTTCATGGAATCTATGTTTTGATTTAGGCACAGATAAAGAGTGGGGAAAATTACTAGACAGATGTTTTTCATGAAAGATTGGCGAGGGGGGGACCAGAGATTGGAGCTCAGACGAGCACTTGCCATGAAAATAATGATAAAACAAAGACTCATCGGAGGAAGCCGGTTAAACCCTGAATAGGGTTGATGCTGACTGCACACACACACTGTACCACGCACTCAAGATCAAAGGAGAGAGAATCAGAGAGAACTTTGTCATTTACAGCCTTTGATGTGTTGCCATAGATGGTTGTGTCATCAGCATAGATGTCAACGATTTAAGTCTGTGTTTTGAGAGATCATTGATGTAGATAAGGAAGAGAGTTGGGCCCAGGATGGACCCCTGAGGGACACCAGCATTAATACTGTGGGCCTCTGATTTCTGCTCATCAACCACTACTCTTATGAGCCTATCAGAGAGAAATGCTTTAATAATTGAGAAAACATTTCCAGTTATACCATAGCTGGAAATCTTGTGAGGTAGGCCCTTATGCCATACCTTATCGAAGGCTTTTGATATGTCAAGAGCAATTGCACTAGAAAAGAAGCTTTTGTTGAGATTCACTAATCCTATGAGATAACCGTTAGCACATCTGCTGTAGATCTAGCAGAACGAAAACCATATTGCATGTCATTAAGAAGGTTATTTCTGCTGAGATGGTTGACTACTTCTCTATTTAGTATGGATTCCAGCAGCTTACTCATGACACACAAGAGACTTATTGGTTTGTACTGAGAGGGAGATGACTTATCACCAGAATTATTAAATACAGGGCATACTGATGAGGTTTTCCAGGGTGTTGGGAAGTACTTCTCCTTAAGGCAACGCTTAAACAGTTTTGTAAGTATGGGAACAAGTTCTGGTTGAAGCTTTTTCAACACTATAATTGGAATGCCGTCAGAGCCAATTGCTTTACTGGAATCAAGGTTCTTGATTAGCTTGGCAACTTCATAGGCATATATTTGTATGTTGCATAGCGTGTTGTCTGTTATAGGTGGAAATATGGGGAGTTGATGGCCTTCGTCGCATAGAGTAGAATTAGCTGCAAAGTTCTTGGCAAATAGTTTGGCCTTGTCTGATGCTGACGAGATGACCTCAGGTCTATTGATGATGGTTGGGATAGAACGCACGCTTCTGGTCAGGATCCTGTTTGCAATTTGCCAAAACTGGTGGGAACCAAGCCGCTGATCAGCTACTTTGGATTTAACAGACTGGGCATATAGCTCTCTTGCATTTTTTATTATTCTTTTACAGTGGTTGCTGGCAGTCCTGAAAGCAGCTTTAGTCTCGGTACATCTATTACGTTGATAGCGATGGAAAAAGTGATTTCTGTGCGCAATGACAGCAGCACATTCTGGGGATAACCATGGCTGGCTGTTAGGTTTTTGTTGGAATTTTTTTGGATGGTATGAATCGGTCTATGCCTACAATTAACCATTCTGTCAGGTCTGACACTACAGAGGACACATCCTTTTTAAATATGGAATGCAGAGGTAGATCAGATATGAATATACGGAAGTTATCCCAGTCAGCCATAGAGTATCGATATACAGTACGGTGGAGAGGTACGTCTGAAAACTTATTACAGTTCATTTTTATCTTAACTGATACAACGGAGTGGTCGGAGGATCCTAGGGGAGATAGAATGGAACATGAACATAGCTCAGGGGAAGTTGTGAGAAAAAGGTCTAGAAGGCTTGCATACTGACCGGTAGTATTGGGCACACGGGTGGGTTCGTGAACAATCTGAATATTATTTCAAAAAGACTCCATTCATAGAAATGTAAAGAATAAGAATTTACTTTAATCAAAATTTTATTAATATAAGTAGTACATTTTTAAAAGGATCAGTGCACAATATTTATCTGTTGGGTAATCCTAAGCTATTGAACTTAGAAATTATGGAATACGTATTCCAGGGAATAGGGTGAGTAACATGGGCACATTATATTTTGTGTAATTTTGCCATTATGGAGGAGGGGGAGGTGCACTGAAACCATACTTTATGCCAAAGAAAGGAAAAATATTAAAATATAAACCCGATGCTATATTAATTGCTTAGACACATTCTGGGACAAGTATTTTTTTCTAACATATCTATAATCATTATACTAAAACTGATTTAGTCAAAATTTGTTTCTCTTTAGACTTATTATCCTTATATATATATATAAAATGAACTCATTTTTCCCCCTCTGATTTTGACCTTAATAGGATTAAAAATCAAGACATTTCATGCAAATGTAATATGCACAAACTGCAGCACAATATCTGAGGTGTGTAATAGGCCTATTACCTCTCCACTTCCTCGATAATCGTAGATTCCTATATTTTTTCTGCTGAGAGTTCACTGCCAAAATCGGTTAAAAGCAATAGAAGTAGTAAATTCTTTTCTCTCTAATAAATTCCTCCTTCCCCGTTTTACACCGTTGCGGGTTCGTTCACAAGGGACAGTTACGAAAGAACACCGGTTTATGTTTCCTTTACTTCGTAGTTACTTAAAAAACCTGGAATGGAATTTTAACGCTCCTTTTCATTCTATGCTTTCTACTGGATGAAACGCACCATGGACTTAACCGAATCCAAGTGTTATTTATGCCATTTTTTTTCTTTCGCTTTTCACTGTGTTTCTTTGTTTTTCTGAACACGTTCATTTTTTTTCCTCTGATTTTTGCTTTCCGATTTCTTTTTTAAAGAAGTTTTACGTTTGTTCGCCGTTTTGTTTTGGTTTCACCAATTTTTTTTTTTTTTAAAGAAGTTTAACATCGCTTTTTTTTTGTTTTGTTTTTTTAAATATTTAAACAGGGTTATTACTTCGCTTATTCTTTACTTTATCTCACCCCCCCCCCTTACACACACACACACACCTCCAAACAACCGGGCAACATGGGGTACCCCCGCTAGTATATATATATAATAATATGTTAATGACAAAATTAAACTTAAACAGAGAGGGAAAAATACTTTAATTCTAATCAGTATCAGTCATTCTTTGTAATTAACTGAACAAATAACTCATCTATCACTTAACTATGTATTTTTCTCAGACTATCATTGTATGTTGATTGTATCACTAATAGTTTCACATGTCTGAGCATTCTTAGAGAATGAGTAACTTGCTTTTCAGTCACATAGCATGTCCATAAACATGCATGTAAATTAGATGGTGAAATAACTGATCTCTTGACTTCTTTACCATCAATAAGGATAAGAAATAAAGACTTATTTTTATTTATACAAAAAGAATTTAAATATCACAGCTTATGATTTTTTTAAATCAAATTAATATGAAACAAATGATGGTAGTAAGACAAAATTAAGCAGGATAATCCAATTTATAAAACTCACTATTTTCTTCTCCATTATTTTTTTTTTCAAAGTGCATCTCGGAGACGCAAGGTCGCTAAGCGGCGTGAGACGGATCAAATGATTGCATTTCTTCTCGACCACTCATATGGGTTTTAGCAGGTAAAAATAGCTGCTAAGGAGTCAATTGAAAAAAATTGGAACTTGGCAAGTATAAATCGACTTAAAGTGCTCTCGTACACGCGCACGTTTATATGTTAAAGTCAGTTCATTTTAAACTTTCTTATCCGTCTGATGATAGCTCAAGTGGTAATGACTAAAGCTTGAGTGCTCAATATTTTAGTTTCAATTCTAGCTAATAGCACCAAAGTCTTTTTTTTTTTAATTTTTGAAATTACTACTATATTGAGTACAATATAATAATCAATAGAAAATTGGCTCTATAATATGAAATCTGCATAAATTATATCATATTTAAGTGTATTTTATGATTGGGCAATGTTGGTTGGCCTGCTAGTTTATAAAAAATTAATCTCAATTTTTCTCCTCTAAATTCAGTCGTTATAGAAAATAACCACACACTTCCTTTATATCATTTCACGTCAACACTTTCTACAGCCTGTTTCACAAAAATGTGAGTTATTCCGTGATTTTGGCTTACCTGAAAAATGCTATTAAAGAGAGGGTAGCAACCATATTTCCTCCCTATAAAATATGTACTAACACATGCTACCAGTGTGCATAAGTACAATTTCTTGACAAAGAGAATATATTTTCAGAGCATTGCCAAATTCGATCATCCTGATATTCCCTTTCTTTCATTGTGATCGCTTGATAATTAAATTTATTTTTCTACAAAAGCGAAAAATATTTGTGTACCATTACAAGTAACAGGCGAATGAACATACATATATTATTTAATAAAAATTAAATTATTATGTATGTATGATTCTGCAAGGATGAAACATAAGTTTAGAGATAACTGTTCAAACTGGTTGCACGATTCGAACCTTGGAATAAGAGTCACCTTTAACTCAATTCCAAGTGTTCTAACCGAGGAGGCTAATTCCAACCAATATTTGTTGTTTTCATGTCGGTTTCTATTTAACCCATAGTTGGGACCCTAACAGGTACTACCCCTCCGGGTCAGAGTAGACCTGGGAGCAATGGTAATTAAAGGGTGGCTTCACACTCCCCAAAGCCCACAAGCTGGGGCCTCACCACTGGATATAGTTTAAGGTCATATAGTTCTTTTTACCCTCTGCAGGGGGGCAGTCGGCATATTCTAATGCCCCACCGACAGGGCCACTGTATATACGTAGAGTTTCCAGAGTTATTGTATTATTTGTTTTGCTTTTGCACAAAGGAATGCGAGTAAATACATCTGGAGAGAGAGTAGAAAGATGACAGCGTTAAGATTCTTGAGGAAAGAAAGGGCAAGCTGATATGAAATGCAAGTCAAACTCTTCCCATGTAACTAATATGGTGTCAGGGTTAGGGTTATATTTGGTATTCATTTATCCTTATTCCTCTACATTAAAAAATGTTTAGTTCTGAAGCTATATGTTTATCCTTAATCCCTTTTATATACTCTACATTAAAAAACGATGGTAGACGCTATGTGTTGACACCACTAGTTTTACCAGTTCACATTTTGACAAATTCATCACTTATGACTCAACATCACCTCAGCACAATATAAAAGGCTATATCAGATTCCAGAGCGAATGTATCATTTTTCCTCTAACTATTTAACTCAAGCAGCATCTGCTTGAATACATACATACATACATACATACACTAGCATGCCGCCTGGCGTTGCTCGGTCGTAAACTATGCTTAAATATATTTTAATTCATGCAGATTTCATATTTATTATTATAAAGCCAATTCTCTATTGATTATTATATTGTACTCAATATATAGTGATTTCAAGTTTAAAAAATGAAATGACTTTGGTGCCATCAGCTAGAATCAAAACCAAAACATTTAACTATCAGATAAGTATTGTATTTAAACAATTATGTATTATTAGGTTGAGAAGAAAGTTATTGCAGAATTTTTAATCTTGATTTCAAATAATGTATTTTCAAATAAGTTTTCATTATAATACCTTTACTTTGTATATCATTTTAAAAAGCTTTTTTCGCTCTATCCAATCGTTTAAATTACAATCATTTTAAAATAATATGGTCACCTTTTCAGAACGTTGAATACAAGATGAAAAAAAAAGCAAATTTGCACAACTTTCTTATTTCAATTCAAGCTAGATCAAAAAGCTGCTGAAAGGGCTCACAAAATCAACAAAGCGTTTGGCCCAAGAACCACTAATGAATGTACATTTAATTTACGTGATCGACCACTTCTTAGAAAATTTTTAGTATTACCACCTGTTGTTTTTCACTTTCTCACAACATCCCAAACTGTACTCACCACCAAATTTAGTTCTGGACCTGTTTTCCTATGTCCATTCAATCTTTAAGCCTGGCTATGATTTCATGGCGCATATCATTAGTCAATTCCTTTTTTTTTTTTTTTTTTTTTTTTTTTACACAGTGATCACCACTTATCAAGGCCCGGAAGCCACTCAGGGAAAAGGGTTATTGCAAGTACATTACATTAGTGTGGAGATTTGATGAAGTGTTTACTTAAGGGGACGGTTCATTAGGAATTTGTTAACATTGGACTTGAACACATCCAAGTTGTAGTCCGGTGGGAAGCAGGCAGACAGAACAGAGTTCCACAGGCGTGCAGTTCTAAGAAAGAAGCTTTGTTCATGGAATCCACGTTTTGATCTAGGCACAGATAAAGAGTGGGGGAAATTTTTCACAGTGGATTCGGCTAGACGGGTGTTTTTCGTGAAAGATTGGCGAGGGGGGACCAGAGATTGGAGTTCAGACGAGCACCTGCCATGGAAATAACGATAAAACAAGGATAGGCTCGCAACGTCTCTTCTGTGGGAGAGAGGTTGCAGGGTAGAGAAAAGGGCATCCCCCACTAAGCCACGAAGTCTATTTTGTACTCTGTCAAGGCAGGATAGGCTGTTTTTTGCAGCTCCTGCCCAGATATGGCAATAGTATTCCATCCTTGGACGTACTTGGCTTTTAATTATTTTAAAATATTAACGAAAGAGGCAACCTGTGCAGTGCCTAAGAACGGTTATCAACTCTCTTGTAAGGAGCCAGAACCCTGTGGTGCTTTCTGATTGGTTGCAAGATGAAATGACTGCTTAAGAATGAAATTTGACAGCATGATAAATACTTTTGCATATTGGTAATTTGACTTTTTGTTAATAAATATTTGTCAACTAAATATATTTTCATTTCCGTTTTATTTTTAGATAGATAACATCGGTTCAAAGATAGTGTAATTTTCATTCAAATTAACAATATTTTGAGAAATAGGAAAAAATAAATAATGTACCAAATACTTTTGCTACCCACTATATATATATATATATATATATATATATATATATAATATGCACACACTTGTTTGAGAAAAATACTTATACAGAGCTCATCTTAATCTCTTAAGTGCATTTCCAATGAAGAACTACTATTATTCAAAGATAAAAATAAGAATTTTCAAATAGCCCCCTGAAAATATTGTATTTAAAGTGTTGATTATGTGAATTTTTACTTCGGTGAAATCAGTATACAGATATAACAAACTAAAAATGAAGATTTGTAATATCTATGTTGAATCTACAAAATAACTTCAAATGAATTCAAGATAAAATAAAAACCTGTTTATCAAATTACATCTGAAATTCTGGGATTACTCAGAACAGTTGCATCACCGATTATTAGACTAAGTTAATTTTCCAGAAGAGCTAAAGAGAAAAGATTATAGGTTATTTATAGAGACTTCTGTAAGACAAGTCTGATTTTCATAAGCACTTATTTGTCTCTCTCTACCCTCTGTTATATTTTAAGTTAATCTTTTCCCGGGGGGGGGGGGAGAGATCATTGCTGGTATTTGTGCTTGCTAGTTTGTGTGATGAATCGCGTAGGTCTTTTCAACAAAAAAAAAAAAAAAAAAAAATTAATGCCACACTTGAGTGATGGAAGACATTACTTTTAGAGTTTCTGTATTTGGATGAGAAACAGCGCTAATGCTAACGTACCATTAAGGAGAACATTTGGCAGAGATTGAAGAGGCCCCAGGGTAGTTGGTCTGACATTTTGCAATTTTGCTCAAGCATGTTGTTTGCGTCTTCAGTCGTGCCCACACATCCCTCAGACAGTGTACAATACCTATCGTTATGCAGAGGAGCACGTTTCCGTATCTCAAACACGTTCTCTTTGCCGCCACACTTTAATAAATCATCTGTTTTTATCTATTCTTAGAGAAAATAACCACTCGGTAGCAAATCAGATGATTATGGTTTTATTCCACCAATCTGTAAACATATTAAGTTACATCTATTCGTTCCTATTAAGATTAAGCAATATTGAATTTGCTCTGTACTTAAATGAGCGACCTCTTGGAAATACCAGGTTCCATAAGTCTTAAAGTGTAAGTGGCTGTTTAAAGTTACTTTCTCTCAGACCTTTTCAAAGAAAATAGAAATCAATAAAAAATTAAAAAAATTTAAAAAAATGAGTAGAGATTAGAGTTCCAAGCCTTGGTAGAGCAACAAGTCTATTTACTAGTCATTTTTTTTTTTTTTTTTTACAAGGGAGTGTCCACTTATCAAGGCCCAGAAGCCACTCCAGGATAAGGGTTAATAAGCGTACAGTGGTCAACGAGACAATGTCGTAGTAATTTTTAGTAGTGGAAATTTGGTAAATTGGATTACTTAAGGGGAACGGCTCAAGAACTTGTTTATGTTGGACTTGAAGACAACCATATTATAGTCAGCCGGAAAGCAGGCAAATGGAAGAGAGTTCCACAGGTGTGCAGTTCTAAGAAATAAACTTTGTTCATGGAATCTACGTTTAGGTTTAGGCACAGACAAAGAGTGGGGAAAATTATTAATAGTGTTTTCAGCTGGACGAGTGTTTCTCGTGAAAGTTTGGCAAGGGGGGGGGACCATAGATTAGAGTTCAGACGAGCACTTGCCATCCTCCCCACCTTCTAAACAAGATTAAAGTTAGTTACAAGGTTGGTTATATTATGTGGGCAAAATGCACCTTCCCCCTCCCACACACACAAAGTGGGAGTATTCTCCATGGGAAAAAATTTTAATTGTTCCAGTCGAGAAGGATTTCTCTCAATCGAGAGCAGAAGAGGCACCACACTGATTCTGGGCGCAACAAAAATCGAAGAAATAAAACTCCCAAATTACACTAATCTTTACTTATTCTAGTATTGTATTTGGTAGTCTTTAGTTGTTTTTCCTTACCACCGAAATTAAGTCAGAAGAAACATAATTGTAGATTATGTAATCACTCTCAGATAGTATTCATTGTTTCTAGAGAAAGAACACTGACAATAAGAGAAGCTCCAACTTAACTTACAAAATATCAGGCGGCTCTTTTCTTTAATCAGAACAAAAAAAAACTAATTGGCTATTACTAATCACTTGTTTGCCATTATTTATACAGCAGCAGGAAAATAGCATTAAATAAAGTCAGTTGGATTTTAACTTTAGACCTAAATAGTAGTGCTTAAAAATGTTATGCAACGAGAGACGTTCGAGTGGAAAGTTTAACTGACAACTTAAGGCTCAGAGATGATCCCAAAACGAAAATCAATGAAACCATTTGACTTCCGGATGGAGATTTTCTATCTTTGGACTGACTGGTGATATTTCAAGCTGAGAAGAGGTGTCTTGGACACTTCCGAAATAAGGGAACAATCACATACAATGTAACTAAGTAAAGCAAGAATAGCTATCTCTCACGCATACAAGTGGTTCATCCTATTTTGTTTCTGTGACTGTTTTTTATAATAAATTTATATTAATATACCTTAATGATTATAAAAGTCTGGACCGTCTGGGCGTCCTTGCATGCTTAATCTTGTATCATGATAAAGTCATATTCCTGTTTGTTCACAATTTATTACGTACAAAAGGTACACTTTTTCACAAATTAATTTTCATACTGAAAACGGACTTATATACAATTTTATTCCAACATGATTACTATATATACTATTTATTCAAAAGAAATCTACACTGAATAAGTAACCTCATTTGCATATTACATTAAAGAAAAATTCTAATAATTAGCTCGACTTTGTTTGTTGTAATAGAATCGTTTTAACAGTTCTATTAAGAAATATTATTTTAAGGTAATTTATTATTTTTTTAATTTATTTTCAATTATTAATAGCTGATAACAGTTGCGTTTAAAACTGAAAGTAAGCTATAAGAGTTACTTCATATTTGATTTTCATGAACTAAGATGGATATGTTTTATGTTGCCCTAAATCCAACATGTGGTCATTTTTTGTAACAGGTTAGGATATTCAGTATATTTTAAATAGTATATGATTAATCCCTCCACTCAGCTACAGGTTTCGACCAGGCAAAGCCAGGTATATTCAGCTAGTATTAATATATAAATTAACATTGGTATCAAAGTAGTTATCAGTATATGATTTAGAACCTAGGTTTCCAACAGGTGTATAGTGGCTTATACACACACCAGCGAGTGAAAAACAAAAATTTGTGTTTGTGAATTTTTTTAGATAAGGATTGTTTATTTGTATTTGAATTTGTCGAACTGATGTTCTCATCTTGAGCGTGATTTTCACAAAATTTTGGTTAATGTAATAACCTCGGACCTTCTTCAGGTGTATCTTGTCGAACTCAGGAATTTGGACGAAATTTTGAACAGAACACTATATTTGCTTCATGGGGGTAGCATGCTCTCATTCCATCAGCCATGACTGGATAGAAGTCTTAAGTAATTTGCAATTGTATTTTTCAGTCACCCACACTGAGAATTGAACCTTAAAGGAGAAGATCACTTTTACACTTGCTTTTTCCAAGTACTCTAACCACTGCGCCATGTCTGCAACGAGACAAAAGGAATGAGAGCATGCTACACTTGTGAAGTAAATAAAGCGTTCCGTTTGAAATTCCGTCCAAATTCACGAGTTTGACAGAAACATTCCCAAGTTCGACAAAGATACACCTGATGAAGGTCGGAGGTTACATTAACTGAAACACTGTGAAAATGATTCTCAAGATGAGAACAGTAGTTCAAAGAATCCAAATAATATGAATAAAAATTTATCTTTTAAAAATAAGCTTTCATTGTGGCATTATTCTAAAAAAAACAAAAAATAAACACTTCAGACATGAAAAGAATGATATTTCAAAGGATTTTTTTACCAATAATATCTTCATGGAATTCACATCAGATAAAAGCTGGTAATCTATTGCTGTTTACATTCGTGAAAGAATTTCAAATTGGCTTGTGATTTTTTTATCCTCTCCACTTATAAATAGAATGCAATGGAGGCAAGTTGTTTTGGATTTATCTTAGGAGTGCTTGAAATGTTGATTGAAAAAAAAAAGAAAAAAAAAAAAAGAAAGAAAACGTCCTCTCTTATCTATTTTGTATAAAAGTGGATAAAGAGTCACAGTATTAATAGAGCCCTAAGTGGAGAAGGATATATGAGGCTCAGTATTAACACACCCTCTCAAGTTTCCACAACAACCAACTGGAACTTTTGAGATTGTCAACAAAGCTGAAGCCCCAATATAGTCGACACGAAGGGTCAGATTAAAAGTTATAAAAATTACAGCACTTAATTTTTTGACACACAAATTGTATATTACTCATACAGAGTGTCTAAAAAAATGTACTCGTACTTCGAGTGATGAAACATTTATGAACAAAAAGTGAGATGGAATAGTTTCAAATAGCAAAGACAAACAACTGAAGAATCATGTTCGCAAATGTTTAAACATCAATGACCTCCCAAAACACATACTTAAATCATTCGTTGACATCTATGCTGATGACACGACCATCTATGGCAACACATCAAAGGCCGTAAATGACAAAGTTCTCTCTAATTCTCTCTCCTCTGATCTTGAGCACGTGGTACAATGGGGGAAGAGGTGGCTGGTCACTTTTAATTCATCCAAAACCAAGCTTCTATCTTTACATCATCAACGCTCTGATCCCCATCTGGCATCAATTGAAATAGATGGCTCTTGCCTTGGGGAGGCTCCATGGGGAGGCTTCTGGGTTTGACCTTTACTCCTGATCTGAAATGGAACACGTACATCAAATCTGTTGCCAGGGACGCTGGGAAAATGGTGAGATCCTTCTACCACTCCAGAAGATATCTCACTACTGATGCAATTCTCTATCTGTATAAAAGCCAAGTACGTCCAAGGATGGAGTACTGCTGCCACATCTGGGCAGGAGCTGCTAAAAACAGCCTATTCTGCCTTGACAGAGTACAAAATAGACTTTGTGGTTTAGTGGGGGATGCCCTTTTCTCTTCCCTGAAACCTCTCTCCCACAGAAGAGATGTTTCGAGCCTGTCTTTGTTTTATCATTATTTCCATGGCAGGTGCTCGTCTGAGCTTCAATCCCTCGTCCCCCCTCACCAATCTTTCACGAGAAACACCAGTCTGGCTGAAACTACTGTCAATAATTTTCCCCACTCTTTATCTGTGCCTAAATCCAAACGTAGATGCTATGAGCAAAGCTTTCTTAGAACTGCATGCCAGTGGAACTCTGCCGCTTGCCTGTTTCCCACCTGACTACAACTTGGACGTTTTCAAGTCCAACATAAACAAACTCCTGACAAACCGCCCCCTTAAGGACGACACTAATTAAACACCCAATACTAATGATTACTACAATACTATCTCATTGATTACTGTACACGCAATAACCCTTATCCCTGAGTGGCCTTCGGGCCTTGATAAGTGATGAACCCCATGTAAAAAAAAATTTTTTTAAAAACTGATGATCATACTTGTTCAGACATTACTGATAACAGTAAAAGTGAGAGTGTTTGTTTTTGTTTTTAAGACACCATATAATTTTTTTTTTTTTTTTACAAAGGAATCACCACTTATCAAGGCCTGGAGGCTACTCGAGGATAATGGTTAATGAGTATACAGTAATCAATGGGATAATATCGTATTAATCGTTAGTAGTGGAAATTTGCTAAATTGGATTAATTACTTTGGATTACTCATCACAAAAACTTGTTTATGTTGGACTTATGACTATATTGTAATCAGCTGAAAAGCAGAGAAACAGAAGAGAGTTCCACTGGCATGCAGTTCTAGAAAAGAAGCTTTGTTCATGGAGTCTACATTTAGGTTTAGGCACAGATAAATATTGGAGGAAATTTTTGATAGAGGTTTCAGTTAAACGAATGTTTTTCATGAAAATTTAGCGAGAGAGGACTATAGATTGGAGCTCAGATGAGCACTTGCCATGAAAATAACGATAAAGCAGAGACAGGCTCACAACGTCTCTCCTGTGCGGAAAGTGGTTTCAGGGAAGAGAAAAAGACATCTCTCCTCTAGGCCTATTTTGAACTCTGTCAAGACCCAGAAGCTTGTCAAAACATGCAGTCTCCAAGATGAGAGCCATTCATTTCAATTCATGCCAGATGGGTATCAGAGCGTTGATGTAAAGATAGAAGCTTAGTTTTAAATGTATTAAAATTAACCAGCCACCTCTTTCTTCATTGTACCATATACTCAAGATTAGAGGAGATTTGTGATTTGGAAGGTCATTAATGTAAATCAGGAAGAGAGTTGGGCTCAGGATAAACATCTGAGGGGTTCAAGTATTAATACTGTGAGCTAATTTCTACCCATCAACCACTACTCTTATGAACCTATCAGAAAGAAATGATTTAATAAATGAGAAGAAATTTCCAGCTATACTGTAGCTGGAGATCTTGTGAAGTAGACCTTTATGCCATATCCTATCAAAGGCCTTTGATATGTCAAGAGCAATTGCCCTAGAAAGGAAGCCTCCGTTGAGATTCGCTAATCCTATGAGATATAACTTAGCACATCTGCTGTAGATCTAGCAGAATGGAAAGCATATTATATGTCACTAAAGTTATTTTGCTGAGGTGGTTGACTACACTATTTAACAGATTCCAGCAACTTACTCATGAGGCACAGGAGACTTATTGGTCTGTACTGAGAGGGAGATGATCTGAATTCTTTAATACGGGGCATACTGAGGAGGTTTCCAGGGTGTTGAGAAGTAATTCTTAAGACAATGCTTAAACAGCTTTGTAAAGAAGAGAACTAGTTCTGGTTGAAACTTTTTCAGCACTATAATTGGAATGCCATCAGGGCCAGTTGCTTCACTAGAAACAAGGTTTTTGATTAGCTTGACAACATTACGCATAGATATTTGCATGTTGCATAGTGTATTTTCAGATACAGGAGGAAATATGGAGGGTTGGTGGCCTTGACCGCATAGGGTAGAATTAGCTGCAAAGTTCTTGACAAAAAGTTTGACTTTGTCCGATGCGGACAAGATTACCTCAGATTCAATGATGATGATTCAGGACCCCGTTTGCTATTTGCCAGAACTGGTGGGAACCAAGCCACTGCTCAGCTACTGTAAATTTAACGGACTGAGCATACAACTGTCTCGCGTTCTTTATTACTCTTTTATAATGATTGCTGGCAGTCCTGAAATCGGCTTTAGTCTCAGTACATCTATTACGTTGGAAGCAATTAAAAAAGTGATTTTTGTGTGCAATGGCAGCAGCACATTCTGGAGAGAACCATGGCTGGCTGTTAGATTTTTGTTGGAATTTTTTGAAAGCAGTCTATACCTACAACAAGCTATTAATCCATCACGTATAACCTGGTTTTACAGTTTCATTTGTATACCAGAAATCTCACCAACTTTTTCTTTATCGAAATATTTAAAGATAGTACTTATTTATTTTACACGATTTACGTGAAATATTTTCAAATGAAAGGGAAATATGAAATGACAGAATTTGTACTGCTGTGGCTGTTCATTTGAACCTGAAATCATAAAAATTGGTCAGTCATCTCATAAGATGTATAATTAGAACATAAATTTTCAAGAGTCTACGAGAATTTTAAATGCCTGTACAAAAAACAGTTTGGAAACTTATTAACGGTACTTCGTATGATCAAAATATGACTATTTCTGTCTATAATCAAAGCTAACTCATTACAGTTATAAAGTTTTTCTTTTTCTATTTTCATCGATGAAAACTTCCCCATAAATTCTAATATGAAAAAGTAAATGCAGAAAATATTGCAATCCTTCCAAGTTAAAAATATCTTTGGAACATCAAATCCAACAACAGATTTGCTTTGTCCCCCCCTCCTCCCCATCACTTTATATAAAGTATTTTATTACCCAGCGAGGTAAAAAAAAAAAAAAAAAAAAAAAAAAAAAACAGTTCTATATTATGCCTTCTTCCCAAAGAAAGACATGCGAAATAGTTCCAAGAAATCCAGGCTTAGGCTTTTAAAATGAAAAAAAGTTAAATATCATTTTCATCCGGGATTTCAAGATGCCAAGAATTTACAACCATCATAATCACTTTTAGAAGAAAGATGTCTTATGCCAAATTAAGAGAAATTCTCTTCTCTCCAATATGTCTACTTCTAAAAGAGCTAAATATAATGAGCATGAATACCCGTCATTGCCCGGGTCGACATGGTTTGGTTTGGACACACCTGCTATATTAAGGATATTAAGCAGTTTTTCATTATTATATGTCAACTCCATCGTTAGCAGTATCAGAATTTTTGTAGGAATTTTTGACACCCCTAACACGAAACTGCGAATACAATATAAAAATCTCGTAATTTCTCTGTTAAAAGTGGGTTATTTATTTTCTTTATGGATTATACTTCCAAAATAAACTATTACAGTTGTTTTAAAAGTAATAAAAATATTTTTATTTTTTTGTTAAAACAGTAATGAATTTTCCGAACTCAATATTTTTCAATTTTTAAACTCAATATTTTAAAATTTTTAAATTTTAAAAATCTATCAAAATTTTTCTATTGATTCTATTTTTACGATATTTTCAGGGTCAATGTGAAATTTTATGTTCTTTCCAATAAACCGAATATAATATTTTAGACAAACGTTTTTTTTAAATTCACGCCCCCCCATTTTCACGCCCCCCCATTTTCACGCCCCCCCATTTTGAAATGTCTATTAAAAAGTAAATAATTAATTTATGTTTAATAGGTTTATATATCACAAATTGAAGAGAAAAGGTCAATAAATAATATATTCAAATTTAAAACAAAAAAAAAAAATCAGTTTTTTAGAAATTTACCTGTAAAGTCCGAAGTTTAAAACCTTATTTTATAAGAACACATTTTTTCTTTTTGTCTTTTTTTTTTTTTTTAATGAAACCTTGGTCCTTGCTCCTTTAATTGAAAAAAAAATTAGGGCTTGAATTACATTTTTCGAGGAGTTATAAGCTTAGAAAGATAGGGGGTCGAATAATTTACGCCTCTCATTTTGAAATGTCTATTAAAAAGTAAATAATTAATTTATGTTTAATAGGTTTATATATCACAAATTGAAGAGAAAAGGTCAATAAATAATATATTCAAATTTAAAACAAAAAAAAAAATCAGTTTTTTAGAAATTTACCTGTAAAGTCCGAAGTTTAAAACCTTTTTTAAAAAAAAAAAACACATTGTTTTGTTTTGTTTTTTTTTTT
>NC_136490.1:34334575-34347075 GCF_053919585.1 Euprymna scolopes | reverse complement strand
AAATCCCATGTCTACACTGATAAACAAGAGATCACTTAGAAGAAAACATTCGACGCCTTATTGCCAAATTACAGCATAATTTAATGTGTAGAGTTTGTGAAAATTGGACCTCGAGATTACACCATATACGCACAAGCTGCTTAAAATTACATTTAAATCACAAATGCCAAAAATTAATCTTTGGAATAAATCATATTTGTACAATAAGAATATTTTTCTGTGATTTATTTTAATTTAAAGTTCACCACCTCTAAAAAAATAAATAAACACCTTTTACAAAAACTTTCAGCATCTAATCTGCAATCCATCTCCAAAATATCATCAGTTTTAGTTTAGTTCAACCCAAAACATAGTATATTGCTACTAATGCATAAACAGTTATTGTGATATGTGGTAGAGGAGAAAGTCTTCCAGCATCTAGAGACCTCTACAGAAATGGGGTGTGATTTTGCTGCTAGTCTGGATGATGGTGGTGAAGGAGGTACAGTCGCACTAATTTCAGAGCACACTCCATACAAAGACACTACACTGCAGCAATGCAACAAGTGCTAGTACTCGTTTTATGAAACATTTAAGAGAACTGCCAAAAAAATGACTTTGATCCTTATGGACGATCCAACGGTTTAAGATCTTCACTGGGATAATCGTAAAATTTACTAAAAGTCTAGTTTAAATTTCGTCGGAAATGGTAAAAAAAAATCATAGCTATATGATCAGAGAAACAGATATTTGCGATTTGAATGAAACAATATATTACACTATTCTAGACTCAGATCAAAAATAAAATTAAAAACTGACAAACATCTGGCAAAAATTGCAAAATTACAACTGACTTCACAAAAAATATGTCTCTGTAAGTCAGTTAAAAAGAAATAAGAAAAAAATAAAACGTCCTTCAAAAGTGCAAACATTCTCACAAAATATAAAAGTAAAACAGAATAGCGTTTAACTCTAGTAATAAGTTTAGTTTTCATGTTTCAATATAAATGACAAATGAATGTGTAGAACATGTTTTTTTTACTTCATTATCATTTTCTTTCAATCTCTAATAACATTAATTTCATAACTTTAAATTCGGCAAATAGCCAAAAGCGAGGACAGAAGGTGGGGGGGGGGGAGATAATTGATTGTAGCACAAAATGCTTAGTAATGGTCCGCTAATCAAGCCTGCTATCCATTAGACCACACGAAGCGAACAAAAACGGCAGATAATTAATTTTAAATGTTACCGTTAACGAAATAAAAATCTAACCCCATGCAAAGCTCTTATAATCCACTTGATTAATTACTGGAGGTAACCTAGGAATTCTCACATAACTTATGTTTTCTAGTTCGTAACCTCTTTCACAACACGGGGAGGGGGGGGGGTGAAGATATATTTCTTGAGAAACAAAACAGACGAGGTAGTTAAAATCTGTTGTCACATTGATTGGGGGGGGGGGAGTGACAATTATCAGTATTTATGCAGAATACAGACTATGCTACTTTTTTTTCTTTAGGATGTTAAAGTTAAATTCAATTTTTAGGGTATCTTGATTGTTAAATTGTTAGGTGAAAATACAGAATAGTTACAAAACATCCTCCCCATGTTAAGAATGGATTTCTAAATAACATAATTTAACATGGTCCGTATTCTGCATAAGCAGTTACTTATCTACATAAATAACGGTTTACAAAAAAATTCTAATAATAATAAAAAGTTTAAAGTAGCAGTTAATGATATGAATGTGTGTCTGGGTGCATTCAGCACAAGGCGTAATCATCCACAGGCGTAAGTAACTTTCTAGCATGGTAGCGAGTGCCCCACCTTCTTTTCAGCAGCCTTGGCAATGCTCTCCATGTATCTGTTCCAACCCATGTTCCCTATGAACGTTAAGGCGAGGAGTTTGAAAGAAGTACTTTCAGGTAATGTATCTTTAGCCATAGCTATTGGTGGTTGCGAAGGTTTCTTGAAGGTTGAGGTTGGTATTAGTGGTTGAGAAGGTGTCTTCTAATTATTGAAGGAAACAAGCTTAGTCTTGGCAGTATTGAACGTAACTATCCATTTTTGTCCTCATTCCACTAAAGACTGGAGGTCTTCCTCTAGGGTTTCCGCCATTGCCTTGGACATCCGTTTATTTGTTTTCCCCTCGTACCCGTTATAGAGCATGGTGTCGTCAGCAAATATACCCATTTCAAAGACAATTTTATTAAGGAGGTCATTTATGAATATCAGAAATAGTAAAGGTTCAAGGATCAACCCCTGAGGTACACACGCATTTATATCATATTGTTTAGATGTAGGGCCGTCGAGGACAATCTGGATTCTTCTCGTATTTAAGAAGAATTTAATTATGTTAAGTATTCGTCCAGTGATACCATATGATCTGATTTTTCTAAGCAGACAATCGTGCCATACCCTGTCAAAAACCTTAGATATATCTAGGACTACTGCCCTGCCCTGCTTTGTCCAGTGTATAGTATATACGTTCGTCGATTACAGTTAGGATATCTGCTGTAGAATGGGCTTGCCTAAATCCATATTGTTGGTTGGTCAGAAGTTTAGCAACTGTAAGGTGATTGATTAATTATGGACTCAAATATTTTGGCGAAAAGAGGGAGGAGGCTAATGGGGCAATAATTTCATGGGTCAGTTTTTTTGCTAGAATCCTTGTAAACTGGTACCACATAAGCAGTTTTCCAGCAGTCAGGACAGCAAGATTCGTTAAGGCATTTGTTGTAAAGTTTGATGAGGACTGGAGCAACCTCAGCAGAGCATTTTTTTAATAGTACAGCCGGGATGAGATCGGGTCCACATGCTTTGCGTGCACCCTTGCAGTAAGTGCATGTTGTAAGAGCATCTATTGCCTAAGGTGTTTTAAAAAAAAATTGAATTACCTCCTGAAGTGACTTAAATCCAGCTATGAACTTTAAAGCAAGTAGGTTATACCAAAGTTGACACATTGCTACACATAAAAATTGAAACAATTACAAAGAATCATAATGATTAACATTTGCTTAGCATCACAAGCACATTTTTATCAAAGATATAGCAAAGATACCAAAGTTTCGCACAAGACTGTTCTGCCACACCAAATATAACCTTTACCTTGGAAAATGGTATGCACAATCCCTAGATGGGGACCATCATCATGTCAGGTTTGGTCATGATCGGTTCACTGATGTGGGCTGTAGGAGAGTTGCACACACAGACACACACACACAAACACTACTACTTTATATAGATAAGATCTCAAAGTAAAAAAAAAATGCAAAAATCTCAAACTAAAGTAAAAAAAAGAAATCTAAAGGGAAAAAGAGCATGTCTTGCTATGGAGATAGATTGATCTAGATGTTCTGTTTTTGTTTTGTCTAGTTTTTTTTTTTTTTTTTACTCCCCAGCATTTGTATGATAGGGACAGATATAGATTTATTTATATAAAAATAAATACACCTTGGTCTTCATTATTGAGTGGAGAATAATATAATTTTCATTACAAATGATTTACTCGTTAAAGTTTATTATTCTAGATTCTAAGTGTCTATGTAAAACAACCGACTGAAGCAGCATCAATTTTTATGAAGCATGACTTTTTATGATTAAATGCAAGTTTGATTAGCCTTATTTTAGATTCAGTATTTTCATTGCAATTGTGAATGGCTGCTGGATAGCACAGGTTGAATCTGTTCTTAGGCATCTGTTGTATGTCACTCCAGATATTGATCACCGTTCTCATATGCATTATTGTATTCATGTGCTTAATGAAATCTGATCACTCACATGATCTAATTTGTGGCTACATGTCTGCTTAGAACGTTGCTTGGTTGAAACATGATCAAGTTCAGTGCGAGGGTCATCCGTGTTTGAATATTTGTTTAAAGCACGTTTTGTCTTTCGAGATCAGAGATTTACATCTATCAATATTTGAAGGAGCAACTTCATGTTTTAGTGGCCTTTATATATTTGAAAGTCAGTTTCTATAATGACGATGGACAATACCGAACAAATGAAAGATGCATAAACGCGATTAGTGGATCAAGAAGAGACATTTAAGTAAATGTAAAGCAGATATGATCAAAAGTTAATTTTTTTTTCTAAAGCTCTACATAAATTATTGAAGACAATAAAATATCTGGCAGAATTAATACTGCCAGGTTTTGAATTGATATCCCACACACCTGTCTATTTCAAGTTCTCAATATCTCAGAAGTGGTAGGTCTGACTTTTCCACACAAAGCAGAGAAATTCTATCTCCTCGTTTTCTTTTTTGGAAGAACTGTCGATCTACTCCAGATATGTACACCGTTTATCTATGAGTAAAAACAGAATTACCGTTTAGCTCTGGAGGCCTCTTAGAAGAATATGTATGAGAGTTAACCATTCTTAGAATTAGGGATGTACTGATTATCAAATCAGCCGATTACCAATTAATCGGCTGATTAATATTTTTTCTAATGCCGATTTATCAGCAAACTTTGTTGTCATAAATGATACTAATATTAATTATATTGTAAACGAAGATAAGTTTTGCGTGCCGGTAAAAATTTAGCGAGGATACATGCATCATCTACACCATATTATCAAATAAGAGGAATGACACTGATAACATGTACACTTTTACAACTACACTGAATTTGAGGTAAATAGATGTAAGCATATGAAAAACTTCCTTTCTCTTTCTATCAAATGAACATCATTTTTGTACTTTAAATCATTGTTAAAGAAAATTATTATTTCATCTTTCAGTTTTCATGTTGAGGAATTGTACAATAAATTGCGTCGACGTGCGAACCGAAAATAAGGCATTCTTCAGTCATACTCTTGTTCTTCATTTTCAGACTCTTGCCACCATTACATTTTTATTTTTCTGGTTTAGATAACGAATATTTTATTAAGATAAATTACTAATCACTTACTATCAGACATAAGTAATTACGTTAAGTTACATTATCAGTTACTATGTTAATGTGTAAAATTTATCTAATGAGTCACTTGGCAGTGATGAAATTCAAATTTAATAGGGAAGAGAACAGTAATTAATCGACAAAATGACCGATTATCTGCAGATTAATTAACCCCTACTTAGAATCATAAAACTTTAAAAGAAAGAAAAAGAAAAAGATTAAAAAAGGAAATTCATTTAATTTTTTTTTTTTTTTTTGCAGATCAACTAACTGCTACCAAATGTTAATATTCCTTAAATCAATTCTCGAGTATAATTGTAAATCCTCCACATCTTAACCCCCCCTTTATATATATATATATATATATATATATATATATATATATATATATATATATATATATGGATACTAGCAGTTTTAGACAAATTAGCACCAGGTAGAACTAACTAATACATTCGATGATCACAGTAGAGGTGATGAACAGAGACATGGATGTCGCCATGATCATAGTCCCAAACAATGTCATAACCACTGCTATTTTGTTAGCTGGTTGATTGTTTTATAGTATATCAACACCATTTGGGTTATTTAAAGCTAAATCTTATAATTTTGGAAAAATTATTTATGCTCCCAGTTCTTTATATCTTCAAATATTTATCCATGGTGATTGGCTCGGTTGTTTTGTAGAGAAAAAAAAATGTTTTTTTGTTTTAACTTTTGCTAAAAATGATTGAGTTTTGCAAAGGAGGTGGAGGAACAATAGCATCAGTTTTTTATGCATTTTTGTTCAGGAAGCCAGTATCTTTAGACAAACTGATCTGGTAGAACCAGATTCTCTAATAGGTATAACCACTTCAGGCCAAAGTGGACCTCGAAGGAATAGTAAGAAATTCCCCACAGTGGGGCTTCACCACTTGAAGTCTTAAGGTCATACCCAGGATCACTGCCATTTTGTATTGTAAGCAAATTTCTATTTCACTCAGTTAAGGAGGAGCTCGGTTCATACCTTTTTCTCCATGAGTATCATTGTGAATCTAAACACAACAGGTAAAAAGACTTGGAACACCTTATTAATGCCATACAAGAATTTATAACCATTAGCCAAAGCAAATGACCATGTTGGGCAAATTGTATTTAAAATAGATACATGCAAAAACATGCAAACATTCTTAAATTGTATGCATAAATAAATACCTAATAAATCATCGGTCTTTAACATTTTAGCATGCGTAGCAAATATGTTGTTAGTTATGCCAAACATCGTGTAATTCAGTCATATGTAAACAACTGCTTCTTAAAAAGTGCAATCAAATACATCAAAAATATTTTGATTACTACTGCAAATAGATTTTAAAAATCCAGTACACAAACTCGACAGCATTTTAAATATTAAACATTAACTTGCTTGGATTTATTGTTGAGAACCAACATTCATAGCTAACAATTTTTCAAAAATAAAAAAAAAATAAAAAATTGCACAGGATAAAATATTTCTTACCAAAGGCACATGTTTAAAGATGACTAGTACAAACATAACGATCACGTGTAACTATTATAATAAAGCAGAATTGATCAACGTTTGTTTCCCTACTGATACTATTTAACATTGTAGGAAAGGATACAAAATAAAGAGAAGAGGGATATAGCAAATAGGAAGACTACATTCATTTTGAAGTTTTTTTTTGTTTTTTTTTAAACAAGCTTGTAAACTTTTCTGATTCAAACAATTTAATCAAAGCTAAAAAGGGTGACTCAGTGGCCCACAATTGTTTCTGATGTATCGATATTTCACCTAACAATTCAAATATCTAGGAAAATTTTAAATATATAAGTTCCAAAGAATAGTCAACTTAAAAATAAAGATATTTAAGAGTTTAATGTAGTTTGCTTGAAGCATTGTCTAATGTGTATATAACGGTAATTGATATAAGGCAATACAACACAGAGATGTAACGAATAGACACAAACTGAAGCAAATTAAGATATATAATTGTGGAAGAAGTTATGCAGATTCACTTTTTATCAATACTGTATATATGTATTTACTTTTTCTTATATTTTATACTTACTTCAGAATAATCAGATGGAATTTCCACATTATGTAATATTTCGGAGAAATTTCCTTTATCAGATATGTGCTTGACTTGAGTTTAGACATGCATATTTTTTTTTTATTACTTCAAGTCAGTGAACATTGCAAACTCCCAACTACAGTTCAGCCCCAAGTAAAAAGTTGACTTAAAAAATAAAAATATATTGAGACAGAGTGAATTTTATTAGTTACTCTGGTTCCTTACATAGACAAAAGTTGCTAGTTCCTCTCTGTAGAGGAAATTAAATTTTTCTCATGATTTTTTGTTTTCTATTATATAGAAGTTATAATTCTTTCAGGAAGTGTCTGGTTAAAAGTTAGACACCTATATGCATTACATCACCATATTTAGTGCAGTCACAAACTAGCTATTGTAAAAAAAAAAAAAAAAAAAATACTATTCTATTCATCTCCTTGAGATCAACATGGACCAAATTAATGGTGGTGGAGGTGTCTACAAAAATATTTTTCCTACTAGTTGTTCAGAAAACAATATTGAAATTAGGTCAAGCAGTTAATTTTCTTTCTAGTAGACCAGGAAGGTGTATGAGGGGAGTCAAAAAGTAAATCGATTGATATTTTTTTTTCTTAATAACTATTGTTTTTCATGTCTCTGGGCAATGCCAGATAGCTTTTCTAATTTGTTATATTATACAGAGAAACAATAGGATTTTTGAGAATATGTATTTTTTCCGTGCTTCTATATTATAACAATGAAAAAATATTGAATTTCAAGTAAAACAAATGGTATCTATGTAATTGCCACAAATAGTAACATATCCAAAAATTACAAAAACCGATAAAGTAGAAAATTAATTATTCATGAAAAAAAGACATTTGTAAAATATAGTGATTTGGTTTTAAAATTTACCGATTTGAATTGGAGTTAACAAGGGAGATAATTAAGTTAGCAATTTTTCAGAAATCTAATGCCAATTTTGGAAAAGTAATTTTTATAAGTTTTGAAATTAAAAATTCACAAATTATGTATATATGTTATGTTTGTTTTCGGAATAAATTCTGTCTGTTACAAATTGTTTCACCTGAGTTTTCACCTGAGTTACTTCCCATTTTGCTAACGTCCGACCCAGCATGTAACTGTTTTTAACCTTATAGGGATGGTTTTTCATGAATAATTATTTTTCTGCCATATTGTCTACCGTAATTTTTGGATATGTTACTATTACTGACAATTTATTTTACTTGAAATTCAATATTTTTTCGTTATGATAATATAGAAGTACCATTTTTTTCTATCAAAAGTTTTTCTTTATATAATTTTTTTTTTGGTTGTTCTATTACCCTGTGAGCATAAGTGTCTGCTCACACTTAAAAATGAACATTGCATGCTCGCTTTTCGCTGTTTTGATTAGACATGGGAAAATCGATAGGCGATGAAATTCGCTCACACTCGACTGAATTGGGAATCAGTCGCATAGCTGTCTATGGGGGGGTGTAAATCCTCGTACCCTTCTTTAAGCCAGGTGCAGGTAGTAACCCTAAGTCTGTGTGCTGACATTAAAATTACTGCTGCACATTTAAACCCGGACCAGGGATGTAACAAGGGAACCAACAAACCATAATGTAAAAACTTTAGTTTTTTTTGTTGTTTTTTTTTTTTGTAAAAAAAAAAAAAACAAAAAAAAAAACTACAAATGATATCAATTTTTTTTTTTTACAAAGTATGAGGATAAATAAAAAATTTTTGATGATTCAAAATTTAAAAATTATATATATAACTAATTTAATGAAGCTTGTGCTGCATTATTAAGTTACTAGAAATTGCTCTACAAAAATGTAACTATATTTTGACAAAATAACAGACGATTTTAATATTTTTTTTATAGTTAGTAGTTGTTATAGTGATGATGTGAGAACAGGGGCGGAGATGGGACTAGTGCCACTCGTGTCCGGCACGACCAATAACTCGGTCAATATTATTCCAAATTGATTAAAAATCATCCATTAATTTAAAGCAAACATACCTAGTCTGATCTCAATTAAATAACGTATCTATTCAAGTTTCCATAACTAAGTAGCCAAAAGTTCATAAATATATCTGGGAATAATACAACGATGCTGTTTTGAACGAATGGCCTTTGTCCGGCCACCGTCAAATCCATTGAACATCCCATAAAAGCGGCTATAAAGTTGTGTATAGAGTTGTGGACTTAAGTTGTAATTGTCATCAATTTCTTTATTCTAATAAACATTATTCTCGCCATAGTAATGAACATCTTCTCTTTTCTTGTATACTTTTGAAAGGAAAAATTTTCTTATCTACTGTATTAACAAGACTACAAATTATATAGTAGCTTGATTGTTTACAAAAAAAAAAAAACACCATGCAAGGTACGTTAGTCAATCTGTGCTATACTATGGAGAATTACGCAATAGAAACTATGATGACTTACTTTAGGTCTACGGACCACGGGTTGGGAACTGAAGTTGACAGAGGGCGGGTGGCACGAGTAGCAATAATAGACTAAGAGTCGCCACTGTGTGAGAGTACTAACCGCCATCCCACCATAGAAAGATGTGAGAATGTTAAAAGGTAAGAAAGGGGTTGAGAAACCAGAACACAATGTACAGATATGTACATTTTTGCCCACAAAATATGCCTGTGCAGCCCATTTGGTATTCCCTGGTAGTGAAGCCTCAGACAATTAGCAATAAATTTCTTCTCAAAGAAAGGAGGGTAATCTCCAAAAATACCGTTAGGGCTTACAAAGGGCCGCCAGAAGAGTCACGTGATCCGGTTGATCCAAAACATGAATCGTGCAAATGGAAAACGCAGCCTTGAAGGCAAACTTTGACAAACAATCACAATTTGTTTGTATTTAATTTTTTGTTGATATAATGTTGTTATAAAAATAGGCAAACTTTGAGAAACAATCTTAGGTTGTTTTTAGTTAAAACAGTGTTTATAAAAAGTATTTTATTCAGAACAAACAAGTGGTCGTGGTCGACGGGACGCAATTGAACCATGACAATTCCTGGAATTGAACCACGACGATTCCTGAAATTGGAACTGCTACCTACCTCAGAGAATTACAAAAATATCAATGGCTCTTAACGTATCACCCTTGTTCCTCGTTCCTCGTGTTCATGACAATAACGCTATACTTGGCGAAACTATGACATTGTCTCGGCTAATGTTAGCAATGCCAGATGACGTACACATATTGACATGGCTTGCACACAGACGTCTGATAGCCAATTCATGCAATTATCAAATTTGTGGGTCACCATGCGTGTTGGCTCGATATTCCGAATCCAAGGATGGTTGGAGATGGCGTTGCCGAAACGATGGATATCGTAATACAATTAGAACGAACTCTTTTTTTCAAAGAAGCAACCTCAATCTAAGAACCATTGTAATAATTATGTATATGTGGAGCATGGATTTTCCACAAAAAACTATGGCAACAGAAAGTGAGGCGAGTGCCAACACAGTGAGCGACTGGTGCAACTTTTTGAGGGAAGTGTGCACTCAGTACATTGAACAAAACCCAATTCCATTGGGGGGTGTAGATGAGACCTGGACCCCAAAAGAGGTTGAAATTGATGAAAGCCATTTTTACCCTCGGAAATATCACAGAGGAACTGTCCGACGTAGCCATTGGGTGTTCGGCGCCATCGAACGAGTCTCTAAGAATTGCCTTTTGATCGAGGTTCCAGACAGAAAACGTGAAACTCTGGTCCCTATAATTCGCCAATGGATCTTACCCGGGACTCGTATAATAAGCGATGGGTGGAGCGCTTATGCAACCGTAGCAGACAATGACTTTGGTATTTTTGGTAGAAATTTTGTGGAGCCTAACGACGCAACTATAAATACTCAACTTATTGAAAATACATGGATGCGAGCGAAGAAAAAACTTCGTCGTCAATTCGGTACATCAAGGGCTCTCTTCACTTCATATTTAAATGAATTTATGTGGCGTGAAAGAGTCGGCCCAAATAAATTTTGTGAGCTAATTTGTTGCATCGCCTTCATCTATTCTGTCTAAATTTATAAAATGAAAATTAAAAATATAAACTGTTTTTTTTTACATCATATTTTTATAACATTACATCTTAAAAAAAATGAATACCTTGTTTTAAATACCATTTTTATGAAAAACTCTGAATAAAATATTTTTTATAAACACTGTTTTAAAAAACAAACTGTGATTGTTTCAAGAAAAAATTAAATGACCGTTCTAAATAAATTATTTATTATTATGATATTGAAAAACTGTTTTTGTACTTAATTATTATGCTTGTTTGTCAAAGTTTGCTTTAAATTTGCGTTTTCCGGTTTCGTAATACGGCGATTCATGTTTTGGATCAACCGGATCACGTGACTCTTCTGGCGGCCATGTTGTAAGCCCTAACGGTATTTTTGGAGATTGCCGAAAGGAGGTAAAGCCCGAGAGTAACTCTCCTAGAACTGCACAGAATAATACCTCAGGCAAGCAGAAGCATGGTAAACATCTCAATCACTGAGACTAAGATCGAGTGTCGATCCGAATTTTTTTTATGTTTAGTTTACAAGTTTTCTTCGATGTACCACCTTTTTAATTTTAAAATAAGATTCTTAAAATAGTGGGCAGCTTTTCAGAATTCTTATAAATAGAAAAATTGTTGCTTGTATCTAAATCAAAACTCTGAATATTACGTGTGTTATATATCGAATGGTGGGTATTTTAGCTAGTTTAAGATAATGGTTGTTTTATATTTTGGCTATACTTGGAATCTTCAAAGAACAAACAGTCTGGCAGAGTTAAAAGCTGGTTAAATCAAGTAGAAAGAAAACAGAAACCGGATTAGGAAAAACATCAGAGAAAGATTACTAAATCATGGATAAGTTAATAACTGGATGCAGAATCAAACACATGTATTAAGATAAGCTACTAATTTTCTTTTATGTCAACGTGCCAGAGCTAATGAAGGGTTTATGATGATTAGGTGCTAGTATACTTTTACAGGAGTATTCTGGTCTTTCGATGACCATCAATCTCAATGTTTGTGGGTTTTTTTCTTTTGTTTTTTCTTTGTCGTGTGTTCTCTCCTATTAGCGATCGATAACATGTGCACTGGTAGGTGTATCAGAATTTTTGTAGGAATTTTTGATACCCCTAACACGAAACTGCTGCGAATAAAATATAAAAACTCGTAATTTCTCTTTTAAAAGTGGGTTGTTTATTTTCTTTATGGATTATACTTCCAAAATAAACTATTAAGGTTGTTTTAAAAGTAAGAAAATTTTTTTTTTCAAACAGTAATGAAATTAATGGAATTTTATGAGCTCAGTATTTTTCAATTTTTAAACTTTAAAAATCTATCAAAATTTTTCTATTGATTCAATTTTTACGATATTTTCAGAGTCAATGTGAAATTTTATGGTCTTTCCAATAAACCGAATATATTTTAGACAAACGTTTTTTTTAAATTCATGCCACCATTTTCAAGTGTCTATTGAAAAGTAAATAATTTACTCACCAAAGTTTTATATATCACAAATTGAAGAGAAAAGATC
>NC_136490.1:34204575-34329575 GCF_053919585.1 Euprymna scolopes | reverse complement strand
TTCTCTACAGAGGAACCACCCAGAGTTATGCATTTCTCCCATCGTTTGATGCAGCTCTCGAGACCGTTTTTGTAGAACACCCCAGGTTGGTCCTCCAACCACGATATGACTTCAGAAATCAAGGTTGCATCATCTGGGAAACGCTTTCCTTTCAAAAACAACTTCATGCCTGGGAAGAGGTGAAAGTCAGACGGTGCAAGGTCAGGAGAGCAGGGAGGATTTCATAACCACACGCCCGTGCTTCTGATCTGGCAACATGCGAGTTGTGGACCGGAGTGTTGTCCTGCAGGAGGAGGGTACCTTTGCTGATCTTGCCCCGCGTCTTGATTTTGATAGCTTCCCTTAATTTCCTCAAAAGTGAAGCATAATAGGCTACTGTAATTGTGGGTACCCTTTGCCAGGAAATCTCTCATCACTACTCCGTCCTGGTTCCAGAACACTGCGAGCATGACCTTGCCAGCGGAGGGCTGCACCCTTGCCTTCTTTGGAGGTGGTGAGTCCAAGTGCTTCCACTGCATTGACTGGGCTTTCATCTCTGGATCATAGTGATGGACCCAGGTTTCATCCTGTGTAATCAATCTTTTGAAAAACTTTGACTCATCTTCTTGACACATCTCCAAATTTATCCTCGAGCACTCGATGTGTTCTCGCTTCTGGAATGGTGTGAGCAACCTGGGAATCCATCTGGCAGACACCTTATGCAAATGGCCATGAATGATAGTTTCCACAGACCCTGTACTAATCTTGACATCTTGGGCTATTTGGTGAATAGTAATGCGCCAATCTTCCAAAATGGCAGCCTCAACTTGACGGACAGATGCCTCATCAATGGCAGAAGGGGGGCGACCAGGTCTGGGAGCTGTTTCCACAGACTTCCGGCCATGTTTGAATTCACGATGCCAGCGTTTTACAAGGTCATATGATGGAGCATTATCATCATGTTTCTTTCATTTCATCAAAAATCTCCTGTGGTGTGCGTCCTTTCAAATACAAAAACCGGATCACTGCTCGACATTTAACAGGCTCCATTTCACACCTGACTCAGTTCAAACACCTGTAAAACAGAAACCACAATTAGTTCAGAGCTGTAATTTGCCACATAACCTGTAGAGATATAAATCATTGCACATGCAAAATTTCAGCTAGATCAGACAACTGGAAGTGGGTCAGGGGCATTACTTATTGCACGCCCCTCGTAGAAAAATAAATTCTGGAGCACAAAAACAAAAGCTCACTCGTTTTAATGGTACCACTTCTGGCTTTCGTAGCTCTTCAACTTTGAGTTGGAAAAAGGAAAGGACACTGGTTGGATGCATCTAAATGATCAAAGAAAGAATCCGTCATTATTATTTATTTATTTTATTTATTTATTTATTTTTTTTTTTGCAAGTGCCTCTGTAAGGAACAAAGAGTGTGTTTATGGGCAGATTCTTTCTTTGCTCATTGAGATGTATTCAATCAGTATACATGCTTTGAAACAAGACGATATTATAACGAATATATACTTTAAAATATTTCTTATATTATATTTTAAATATATATATTATAAAGGTTTAGCAAATGAGGTTAAAGATTGCTTTGTGGCGGTGTTCGAATCTCCCAATTTGCATGAATTGTTATCCTACACTGATGATTGTGTAAGCATAAAACACTAGTGTTTGTAGGTAGAAAAGAATTTATTATATATATTGCAAGCACAAAAAACTGTTTGCCATACCCCTTCATTGAATTATATTTTCAAAAACGTCCGTATGACAAATTAAGAGAAAAATGGCAAAGTGAGGGGGGGGGGGTTCTCAATGACGTATTCACAGATTATATAAAACAAAGTGAGAAAACAACCTAAAAGATTTAGCGCTAATATTTTTGTTTAAACATAAATAAAAGTATAACAACTTATTTATTGAAGTAACATGATGCTAGTTTCACGAAATATCAACAATTGCAGATGTCGAAAATATTCAGGAACCAACCAGCAAGCTTCACATTTTAAAACTACTTCCTGAAATAATCTAAACAAATTCTTTAATGGTTTTGCATTGCGTACATTCTTTAAATTTAAACAAAATTCTCAATAGTTTTAAAAATAACTTTTTGTATAAATTATGTATGACGAGTATTATACCAGTCTCTTCTGAAAACTAGCCTAGTATAACAGTAAATCAAAGAAATGGATATGGTTCCATTGTCCTGGCGTCAGATTTTAATATATATTATATGCATAGTGTAGCAATTTGTAAACATCATGGAAGATTGCGAGAGAAAAAAAAATCCGTTTAAGCATTACAAGTAGTTTTTTGTCATTGTTTTTGTCATATATTACTAAATGCAGAATCATTTCCATTAAAATCCGAGTTAGTATTATGCATCTAAAAATGAGAAAATCAGTTGTTAAAGAGGTGTGTTCAAAACGTTAACGTCTGGAGATTTAGAAAAATAAAAATTACTTTTTTAAACTATTTTGTTATCCATGTACCAAAGCAATTGGGTATCCCTAATAGTTTAAAAGTTTAAAGTTAGTAAAAAATAAAAAATTATTTTATTTATTTTATTTTTTAATTAGAGTACTTTGAATCGTGAAAGATTTTCATGCATTTGAAGTTTTTTGTTCACATTGAGAATTAAAGATCCTAAGCAAAATTGAAAGTTATTGGTTTGGAAATAATTTTAGTTTTCATTAGAAATATTAATCTAGATAATACAATCCTGAGGCTGGGATCAAAAGGTAGTATCAGTTCTACCCTTGATCATTCAAAGGGAGGTCCTTGACTGGAGCAATTTTATTATTTTCGTCTCATCCAAAATACCCTTTAATTACATGAGAATTGAAAACAAAATATCAATATGTAAAAATAGATTTTGTTCATTCAAACGTGTTTGAATAAGAGGTTGTTGCCTAAATAAGTACATCTACAATAGGTCCATAAAATACAAGTGAAGCATACATGGTCCCCCGTGAGTGCACTGCACAGTGAATGAGGCATAAAAAAATGACTAAGTTCAGCATTTGCCCCTCCCCAATTTAGCCTCAAAAGTCACCAAGCCTTAACATATTTAAATTTGAGTTCAGCTCCATGCAAAACTGCTAAATAGACAAACAAAAAATTTTGGACAAATATGGTAAAATAGTCCCAAAAATAGAGTGTTTTTATTAGCCCTAAAAGAGCCCCTGGGGCACACCCAAGAGTTATCGCGAAGTATAGACAAACAAAATTATATAGAAATCAGTTAGTTACAACTTTTCAGAAAGTTTTATAAAAATCCAAGACAGCAATTTTTTTAATAAGCACAAAAGTGTCAATTTTAGCCTTTTTAACCAGAAAGGCACCTATAGGGAGGCAACTGGAGCTTTGCTGGAAAATCCGTTCTGTGATGTTTTTACTCCTATCATGTTTAATGTTTGTGCAAAACTTCCAAAAATTCCAAGGCGTAGTTATTGAGAAAAGTGCGAACAGACAAGGGTGAATTTACAGGTTCACCCTCCTTTTGTCGGGGGACCAATAAAAAAATTTAAAAAACAGTATTCCTTACTTTATTTCTAAGCTTAAAAAATGAAAACCGATAATACAGTTTTTCAATAAGATGGAGCTCCTTGCCACTTTGCTTTATGCATTAGGAAATTTGGATTTAAAGATTTTCTAATAGAAAAGATAAACCATATTCCTGGCCTCCATATTCAGATTTACATCTATTAGCCAGACAATTCCCTACAAGGATGAAACACAGATGCCTGTGTAGCTTACAATTTCCATAAACATATTTTAATACTTTACTACTAAGCTCTACTTGTGTATTGAGTACTGTTGAAATAAATATTGAAAATCCATATACAGTATATTATACCACCTTATAATAATGTGTATAGATAAAATAATAATTATATATATATGGTGGCTGTCTATTAGATTTCAAATCTTATCATGCTTTTCCCAACGACCAAAAGATAGCAGCTTGTTCCGTAAGTTCACATATCTGACGACCTGTTCCTTGAAATAACACTATCCAGATACCTAAACTGAGCCATTACAGATAGCATCAAGGTCTCATGTATGATATGAAAAGAAACTGGAATCTTAGGGAGATATTAATCATACCAGTTGTTATAGGTGCTACAGGACTTATGAAGAAAAACCTCAAGTCCTATCTAACTAATACAGTTACCGATATGCGTTGCCAGGGGCTGAGATAAACAGTCTTTGTCTTGTCCAGACTTATTGTGAGATCCATGATCTACACGCACATGTAAAATTATCCAGGAGATGCATGGTATCATTCTATAAGTGAGTTAAGAAATCCACATAGAGCAAGTCTTAAACAACAGCAGAAAATGTTTTTAAAACTCTGCAATCCATACAGCAGACCCAATGTGCAAAATTAATACACAACTTTGTCACAGTTATTGAAAACCAATGACAAAATTATAGCAAAACAGACTGAAAACAAAGTTCAGGCATATCAACCTGTTTAACACCATTGTCAATTGCAACAGTTGAAGAGAGGAAACCATTGCAGTTGATAGGTTCTTTCATGCTGTCATAGTTTATAAAGGATTTTAGAGAACAGAAAAATTGTATTATCCTTTGTATTACTGTAACAGAGCCGCTAACACTTGTAGCAGCAATAGCATAACACATATGCAAATGGCCGAGCCAGCGCGCAAAGTGATGTCACAGCAGAGGAAGAGAAAAAAAAAGAAAAATGCACCACGTAGCGAAGACAGAAAAAAAGCGTGTGCTGGATATGTGGCCTCTGTAGTGGCATGAGAGACAAACTTTAGGCTATGTTGAGACAGCAAGGTTTTGTTAACTACATGGCAGACGAGATTAATAAAGACTTTTAAAGCAAGATAAAATGTGATAGTTTGGAAAGTACCATGAATAAATGCCTTTCATTTCAACTGAAAAAGCTGAGTCAATTTTTTTTTACTTTGCAACTGTTTCAGACGTGTTGGGTTTATGTGTTAAAATGTAATGAGACTGTTGAAGATTAACAACTACATTATATTACTAATTATGGTGGATATGTAAAAATTAAAATCACATTAAACAACTTTGTAGATCTTTAATATCTTTTACAGAATTTTTTCTGCCACAAATACAAACATTTTTTTTTTCATTTTTTACATGATACACAGACTTTGTTGACGCACTGTATATATTTGTGAGTGTCTGGTAAACAGACTGGTCATGAAATGAAAACACAAGTAAAGGTTATCTTGTAGCATTATGAATCGTACAAATAAGTAGAGACTTGTAATGTTTTGATTTTCTATTTTTTTATTTTATCAATAATAAATCAATTGATGCTAAGAGCTTACAGTTCATTTCACCTTTACAGAAAGTAAACATCTCCATTTGCAAAGGGCATTTCATTTTCAAGTATATATAATATATATATATATATATATGAAATGTCATAATTTCAGATTTAAGGTTTGAGTAGTGTTTATTATAGTATGGAAAGGTGTATCTTGTTGAACTTTGGGATTTTCCTGTCAAACTCAGGAATCTGCATGAAATTTTGGACAGAACTATTTAATCCAGCTCTCATTCACTCAGGCATAATTAGGTAGAAGTCCTGTGAAAATTACACTCAAGATGATAACAGTAGTCCAAATAATACAAATTATCAATCCTCCTCTCAAAAATTCAAAAATGCATTTCAGTTTTCAAAAATATGTCTGGTTAACGTGCAACAAGAGCCATTGTAAACTTTATATTCCTAAAATCAATAAAAGTTTCAAGTCTCAAATATCAGACATGCTTACACAAACCAAAATTAGTTTGTGTTGAGACGTTACCTTTTTAGGAATTATTTAATGCAGTTATTTTGACAAAAAAAACATTTGTCTTTTTTTTTAGTGGATATAACAAAACAATTTAATGTGTGACAATGGGTAAAAATAACAAAATTCCCTTCCATTTCTTGTGAAAACTCATTTTTCTTGATATTTTAATTAAATTCATATGGAAATTTAATATTTTTTCTTTATAAATGTACAATTCTTTGTCTTGTGTTATTGACAGATTCTTTTTTTTTTTTTCTCTCTAGGTGATGTTAGTATTTTCAGTGATGGGGAGTTATTCTTTTTTAATGTTGGTGTTTTCAACTTAATGTGCACAATGTTGTTTCATATAAAAGACAGCTCCATTTTAAAGAAGGGACACTTGTCAACATGTTGGGTTTAATATACAGTTTTAAGTTGTATTTTACAAAAAAAAATGTCAAAGTTGAAAACGTCAAGGAATTAAATTTTTGCCCTATTATCTAAAATGGTGGGGAATAGATTGAGTAGTAAACAAAGTTTAGAAATAGGTTAGGCAGAAAAAGAAAAGATGAATTCTCAAGTGAGAGTAGAAGTGAACACCTTGCTCAAGAGTGACCAATGCAGTTTAGAATTGATCCTGGACACAGCACCATTAAACGCATGGATGAAACTGCCAGATGCTATTTCAAAGTTAAAGTGAACAAGGATGGACCTCACACTCCTCCCCAAAGCTCCAAAATTGAAGCTCTACCACTAATATTGCTATTTCAGCCTATGACAATTTTAAACCAAATAATAACACTTCATTAGGAAAATGCCAACTAAGTATAATGATGAAGTAGATGTATATGGAGTAAATAAGCTGGATATTGGATGAAGAATCATATTTAACTAAAACTAGTCATGCTGAATAATAAGAACTTAAACTTTTCCATATTTTTATACAAGAAAATTACCAACTAAAAGAAATAAAAATGTCTATTTTATGCATAGTATTAAAAATTTCCTTAAAAATACACTATATGCGTAAATTTAATTTCTTTTTGCATGATAATTTTTTTTAGTTACTTTTTTGTTTTACTGATTTCCACCCCAAACAAAGCACACTACCACTTGGATGTAAGGGACTACTATTTAAACCCAAAGCTACAGGGACATATATGGGGTGTTGAGCAGTAAAATGTCTTAACATTATACTTTAACTTCTGCATGTCAGTAGAGTCAGGGAAGTAGGGGCCTGGGAGGGAATTCCAAAATCTAGTAGTTTGAAAGAAGAAACTATTAGAGTAGAAGGCTTTCCTCTCTACTATACTGTAAGAATGGAACTTTGAAAGAATTAATTACTCCAGACTCAAATACTTATCACTTGCATGAAACATGTAACTATGCGAATAAGCAATCCAAAATTACTATTTACTACGGCGACCTTGTACCCTAACCCTATATTCTGTCTTGATTTTCGCATTCCAAAAGTGAAGTTTCAGACAGTAGGAAGAGTTACTATTTTCTGGGTTAACTATTGTTTTGATTGTATAGTCTATGCAAATATTTCTATTCTTCAATATGGTATTCATTGTCATTCAATGACCACTATCCATCTCATTAACCTTCATCTTTCAGTGAGGTTTTTAACTCTTAAGTGATGGCTCCTTAATATAAAATTTCAAGTCAAGACTATTCTGTTCAAATTATTAAAGGTAGAAAGAATTTTATTTTTAATGAAATTTTAGCTTTCTTTTTACCACTTATTAAGATCAAAAGCCACTCAAGGATAAAGGTTAAATGAAATGAATGGATTATCAGTTTGAATGAAAAATGATATAAGAATTTAAAATGAATGGAATGAACAAAATTTGATTACTTATGAGGATAGTTTATGATAAATGTAAATATTTGTTGACATTTAATTTAAAGATGGTCATATAGTATGCAGAGAAGTAGTTCCTTAATAATGTGTTTTAAAGATGAAAAGTTCTCAGAAAGAAATCTTTCATACAAATTCCATTCGATGTTAGACATACAAGGAAAAAGTTCTGTGCAGCTATGGTGATACAGTTATGAAAGAACCACGATTAGGACTGTCAAGCACCTTCCATGGAAATAATGATAGAGTGGTTTAGAGAACTGAATAACAATCCGTTATTTCTACAGAATTGACAAAATAGGATTCACAAAAGAACCGCTCTCATTCAAACCTGTGATCCATTCAAGACAAAGAAAAGAGAAATATGCAAATTGTGGTACCGTCGGAATTAAAAGTGACTGCATATAAGGATTTTTTTTTTTTTGCGAAAAAGAGAGAGAATGTAATCTTGTTGACGCGATGGAATGTAATTGTGATTTTGTGAAGAAGAGAAGAATACGACTTTACTGCATGGGCGACGAAAGACGAGCGAAGAAAAGTTTTGACCCTTTTTTTTTTTGTCTTCAAGTACAGAAACACTATTAACATTTTGTCTGTGAGAAAGAGGTTGTAAGGAAGAGAAGATACCTCCCTTCTAGATTATAAAGTCAACTCTGTCTCACACAAGAACGAGCGCTTTGAGTAACACCTCCCCAAATGTAGCAACAACGCTTCATCTTTAGATGCATCAGATTCAAATAGATGATTGTATCAAAAGCCAAGTATCTTCTGGACCAATCAAATGATCCAACAAAAAAAACAAAAAAAAAAAAAAAAAAAAAAAAAACATACGAAGAGAAAATAAAACAGCAAATCAAAAAGCAATTATCAAAAATTAAATAAAATATAAGAAATTAAATTTATCATAGGAAATAGGATTGAACTTTAGTAAGATACTCAAATTCAGTCAATGTTCTTTACACAGCACTCAAGAGATGAGACATGATTAATAGATTTAGGTTTTTAAGACTAGGAATTTAGGACAAATCGTAAATGTTTGTTGTAATATTAGTGTATTACCGTTTGTAAAAGTAGTTGCATTTTTCACTACTATAAATCAGTCGAAGGAGAAACTTACAAAATTTGCATCCAGAATTAGTTTATCATCTCATCTTTCTTACATGTTATTTTATAGAACGCAAGAAGAGGTACCAAAATTGCCCAGGAATACAGAGTGACCAAAAAAAAACGGGCCCAACTCTAATTAGGCCCTATTTCTTAGTCTTTTGTCTGAATGAAATGAAACTTTGGTCATAACTAGTTTATTATATTCAAAACATCACATCAAAACACTAGGGTCTTTGGCCTTTTTCTCTCTGTTGACTGTAAAATGCTCAGAAAAACAATTGAATGTCTCGTTTTTTTTTTTTGGGGGGGGGTCACCCTGTAAGAGGTGTTATATTAGAAAATGGGTAAAAAAAAAAAAAAAAAAGTATTGAAATTTGTTCTTTGAAATAATTAAGAGCAAAACTTAATTCCCCTTTTATTCCATTATACTTAAACACTTCATTATTGTTATAGATTTTATCACAAATTCTTAAAGAATCAAGTGCTCAAACGAAATAATTACCATCATTAGATTTCTCATAAATTATATACTAAAAAAAAAAAAAAAAAAAAAAAATTGTATTATAAATCCCTGTAACAAAATTAAAGTAGAAAATATCTTATTTACCCATGCCGGATATGAATTACAGACCACAAAATATAATTATAATATGATCTAATATAAAATTACCTTAGATTCCCCATAAAACTTTTACAAGAAAAGCAATATTCAAATGTTATTTTCAATTGCATCGGCAGAAAGATACACAACATTTATGGTACTAAATTTCAAAGTTTAATATTTTTAAAACAATAAATTTTTAAACTAACATTCTCTATGGCTTACTTCTTCAATTCCAAACACACTAAAATTTTTGTGCAGTGCATATAGAGCCTGTGAAAGCTTGTACCGTACATGTTGGCTACAACCTTCGGGACAAGATCAAAGTGTAGCATCTGTTCTTCAGATGCTGCACTTCTATTTCTTGTTCTCTTTCGGTGGAGAAGAAATCCTTCACGACTGAGACAATTTTTATTTTTGTACCTTTTCTCCACGTTAAAAAATGACCCTGGTGTCTAACTCTGTCCCGTGGGGAGGCATAGTAAATAGGTACAATCTAAAAAGATCTTAAAATGACGAGTTTGACATTCAATAACCTTTGCTCTAGAAAATGACCCACATTGAATAATTATTTTTTTTAAATTGCAACTATGCCAAAACGTCAAGAAATTTGGCACAAAAACTTAAATGTGCTATGTTCAACTGTCCACAGAGGTCGACATGCCAGGTGAATTGTGAAAAAGATCAAATTTAGGTCAGTCATGAGCTTCCATTTGAGAATCTAATATAACATTTCACTATCCATAGTGAACTTATCAAGAAAAGAACCTTCAGATTTAGTTTTTGCACCTTGAATAAAAATGAAATAAACGGAGAGGGGGGTATTTAGATGTGGAATTAAAACATTCGTTTGTGTTGGACTGCAGTTGTTGAAAACTAATGTCATTACTAAGGCTATGACAAGCATATTCACTCTGGCTTACTTCATCAATTCCAAAGACACTAAAACATTTGTGCAGTGCATTGGGTTGTGAAAGCTTGTACCGTACATATTGGCTACAATCTAAATAGATCTTAAAATAACGAGTGTGACATTCAATAACACTTGCTCTAGAAAATGACCTACATTGAATATATATTTTTTTTTTTTTTAATTGTAACTATGCCAACAGTATATGGTTTTTATTTTTTTTTTTTTTACTCTCGAGTATATATCTGACACAGTTAATCAACTGAGAACCACATCACTCTATATAACAGCGTATAAGATATCAAGAGATACACACTCGAGAGTCAAAACAATGAAAAGAATATGCTGTTGTCCTAGCCCTAGTCATTACTCTTGATAAGTAATATTAAAATAAATGTAACTAAGATTTGTTAAAAGTTCAATTACTTTCTATAGATCCCAATTATTACAAAGCTAAACAAAAATTACCCTTTCATCAAATCATTATCTAGGGATCTTCTCTGGTTTGGAAAAAAGAGTCTTGGAGAAATTAAGTGCAACTGTATGGAGAGATTTTTTTTTTTTAGTCTTCTGTAAGTAACAATTTATCTATTAAAAGATTTCTTGATCTGAACTATAGGTGTGCCTACGTGAAGGGATATACATTTTCCAATGGCATTCATGCATAAACAAACTTAGCAGACACAATAGAACTTGAAATCAAATAGTTGATTCTTTTGTTCACATTGGTAAGTATTGTCATTCAAACCTCCAATTAGTTGATATTTGAAACTATGGTAGATGTCTTATCAAGATAATTAAATCAGGAAAGCTTGTTTTTAATGAAAAACAGTATCGAACTACTTTGAAATATTGATACACGCTATATCTATTTTTATAATGATAAACATTACGCCTTCAATATTAAAGTCATAAAAAATCATGATTCTCCAAAATCTTTTTAACCACCAATCCCCCTTTTTTTTTTTTTTTTGTTATTTACTTAGTCCTTTGACCTTCTTCCCCTACTCCACTCCTGACCAGATTTTGATCTAGCTATTGTACAGTGTTCATTTGATTTTAAATTTACTTTTATGTTGCATTTTGTCTTTCACCGAAATGCAACATATGTATTCTCATTGACCAGTAATGTTATGCAACCTTTTTTTCTCGCTGATACCATAAGTAGTATTGAGTACAGTTTTTCATATTAGTTAAAACTTAGATATGCTGCCAAAGAAGAAACAGAAAAAGGCCATTAACTAAATCAAAACGTAGATTCCATGAACAAAGCTTCTTTCTTAGAACTACACGCCTGTGGAACTCTGTTCCGCTTGCCTGTTTCCCTCCCGACTTCAACCTGGATGTCTTCAAGTCCAACACAAACAAATTCCTGATGAACCGCCCCTCCAAGTAATGACACCTTATCAATTCTCCAATACTATTGCTACACTATCCCATTGATTACTGTAAACACAATAACCCTTATCCCCGAGTGGCCATTGGGCCTTGATAAGTGGTGAACTCCATGTAAAAAAAAAAAAAAAAAATTAACAATAAAGTGAGGAGTTTTACAATTAATAAAAATTTGAGGTGAACAATAGCATTTTTTTTTATTTAATGTGTGTGTGTGTGTGTGTGTGTGTGTGTGTGTGTGTGTTAGCTAAAGACAAAAGCTATAACCCATTGACTTAGGAGTGTTTCATGTGAAACTTCTAAAGTAAATGTGGTATTGTGGTGAATAATTTCTATTAATCCTAACTGTACATCGAACGCATATCATAATATTTAGTTTGCTGTGCCTCATAACAAAGGTCCATATAAAATTTCAGCCAGATTGCTCCAGTAGTTTCCGAGTAAAAGAGGAAGGGACAGACAGATAGACTAAGATATATATAGAAATCAATAAAGAAAATGACGATATAAAACTATATACTAATATATAGATTTACTCATTTATTCAGTAAATTAGGAGTGTTGGGTAAGTAAGAACTCTTTATAGCATGGTATTTCGAAGCTTAATGCTTCTCATCAGAAGAGGAGAGAAGGGATGCGACATCTAGCGATAGTTACATTAAGAGGGAAATAAAATATTGAGGCTGTTTAAGGGAACTAAAGTGATTTTTATAATATAAGAGGAGTATAATTTTTATTACATAATAATAATAATAATAGAATTCTCAAAGGTCAAATCGTTGAACTTTGCCCTCTTAACAGCCAAATTTCTGACCGAAAACGGATTACAAAGATTTTCCCAAATCTCAATACCCTGTATATCAAATTTCGAGTCTGTAGACTGAAAATTGACAGAGATATTGTGTAGGGAAATGTACACACACACACACACACACTCACTCACTTTTATAGATACATATATTATATACACACACACACACTAAACCTTTTACTTTGAATAATCATTTTTAATTGTCCAAATCTATTTACCTTTTATTATTTTGCACACAATATATTTGAATTTTTTTTTTTTTTTTAGTTTTAGATACACTCATAAAATGAACTAAATCACGTGACACAGGTTGACCTCCTACGAGAATTGTAGCGACTGGCAGGCTGTGTGCATGTCAACTTTTGGCAAAAAGCTTTAATCAAATTAAGCAATTGCAAAAGATAAGCGTATTTGCACACGGCTTAACCTCTTCACATCTCCCAATGACCAAGAACCATTATCACAAGAGGTTAGAGTGTTTCAACATTCTCTTGTAGTTATGTAGTAACAAGAGCTGTAGGAGTCAAGGAGTAAAAAAATTTTTTAAAGTGGTGTCAGGTCATATGTAAAATTGAGTGGGGGGGGGGTATTTTGCATCATTAAAAAACATCGAATACTTAATTATGTTCATTACCTTTTCATCTAAGGAAAAAAAAAACAATAATTCAGAGCCTTCTAAAATATAAATAATATATTTAAGCTAAGTGAATTAATGTTTGTTCCATGAAGTTTTCCGGTATAGTTCAGTGGCACAAAATACATGCTAGGCCTTAGTTCTGAGATTGAGTAATGCTTGGAAAAAAAAAATATTTTAATTCTTTTAATTAGCCTTAAACTATTTTTTTTTCAAATCTAAGTATTCATTCAGAGAAGGGGACTCTTTGAGCATTGCTTATTAATTGCTTTATCTTGCTATCTTATTTACACAAGTAAATTTTAAGAGATCAAGGGGCTCCTTCCCAGAGCTAACACTCGATTTTATTATGATTTTGATTTATATTCGAGGGTTCTTTTTAGAATATCTTTGTGGCTTCATAAACATGTAAATTAAATAGCAAAACAATCATAACAATAGCAGTGAGAAAACATTTGATACAAGACAAGGTAAACAGAATAAATAACAATATTGAAAGATTTCAATTTTTTATTATCAATTATTTATTTATAAACAGATGCACGGCATAATCATGTTGACGCACCGGTTCCCACTGGATCATCGAAGTTAAGCAACATTGAACCTGGTCAGTACTAAATAGGCGATCATTTGGGCTCAACCGAAGGGAGAGCGGTGTCAAATTAGGATAGCATCAATGGCGTCATAGTCTTTGAATTCTCAAGGTAAACTTCATCTTTAGAAGAAAGAAAATGTATTCCAACTTGGTGTTTTTGCCAGACCCCCCCCCCCAAAAAAAAAAACACAACTAAGTGGTTCTTTCTTTACCTCAAAAATTCAAAGAACATAACACCATCGATACCAGACTGGTTCAACACATTACATTGATAAATGCAGTAGAACCCCGGATATGGCCTAAAAATTTAGTAACAAAATACAGTACAGTATAGAATACACATGTATATAATCAAATAACATTATAAATAACACTGAAAGGCAGGGCAAATACCATAACCAGGGTCCAGAAAAAACATCGTAACC
Source organism: Euprymna scolopes (assembly GCF_053919585.1). Classification (NCBI taxonomy): domain Eukaryota; kingdom Metazoa; phylum Mollusca; class Cephalopoda; order Sepiida; family Sepiolidae; genus Euprymna; species Euprymna scolopes. The sequence goes on along the minus strand of NC_136490.1, from coordinate 34,315,466 downwards.
TAGGTGGAAAAAAAAGTATCCTACGGCCACCGTATCCCGGGGTTCTCCTGTAAATGATTAATAATCGATAATTATCTTTCAATATTGTCATTTATTCTATTTATCTGGTCTCATATCTAAAATAATTTTTTTTTTTTTTTTTTTTTTTTTACTTTTATATTATTCTTATGGGTATTATAAAAATGTATGATTCATTATTTTTAGTTATGCAAGAAGAATGTTTAACAGATATTTCACATTTTATGAATTCTCGAATAGAATAAAAGTAGAATAAACATTTTCGTGAACTCTAATTTATACAAATGTTTCAAATGTTTGTTACTATTTTACTAAAAATTATAAACATGGCCAGTTCCAATAAAAAATAAACACTTATTTTCAAAGCTTAAGATACTTTTAAATTTTAGAAATATTTACTTTTAAAGTACTTTATTTCGTATACATACACACACACACACACACACACACACACACACACACAAAGCTAAGTTCGGAAGGCCACACAATGATAAACGAGTATGCCATTTGAACAACAAAGAGGATTGGGAATGACGGGCAGAATTTGCTTATTATTTAAGAGGAAAGCTCAAAAATATTTAGAAGTATTAGATTTTAAGACAGCTAATGTTGTCATAAGCTTGGAAGCAGTCCCATGGCTGTGTTTTACAGATGGAAGTTCTAGGAAAGTATTTCATAACGATATGTTCCATATCTTTTTTTTTTTTTTTTTTTTTTTTTTTAAATTTTACATGAGTAATTTAAGAAATCAAGGGACTCCCTGCGGGAGCTAACACTCGATTTCATTACGATTTGGATTTATATCTGAAGGCTCTTTTTAGAAGAGATGTTGTTCCTTTTATGGCTGCAATCTGTAGTTCATTACAGCTTGGTCTTCCAGGGATTGTTTCCGGGTACTTCTTAACATTCTTTTTCACTAAGCCAGTTGCTTCTATAACAATCGATATAATATCTATCTCTTTTATCATGCCATCTCACAAAGCAAAGTGCATATCATCTATAAATATAAAAGCGAAAATGTATGTATGTATGTATGTATGTATGTATGTTCGCTTTTTCTGTATGTCTACAAAAGGTGTTTTTTAGAGAAGCGGTCGGTCGGTTCACAATTTTTTAAAACTTTTTATATCACATATAAATCATAATAGCTCACAGTTAACAACGAAGCTCGCCTGTCTATTTAATTTGCTCGATTTCGGGAAGATAAATATTCAACATTTGTCGCTCGCCGCATGTGGGTTAGTCTTTTTCCTATAACATCTTGGGAAAATAAAAATAAAAAAAAGCGTTCCACAGTAAATGAAATACTATCCCTGCAGTCAAACTTGACCTCATTAACTCATTAAAACGGGCACCTGCCAAATCCAAGTAATTAAATAAATTCAAACGCATTTCCGTTAGCATCTCGCGGTGGGGCAATGGTTAACGTCGCACGTTTTTTTTTTTTCACACTTTAATTTACAACTTTGCCTCAAGGGTTCGGGTTCGATCCTCATACTTACTTTTTTTTTTAACCCCCCACCCCAGGAGTTTCCACACACACCTACAAACACCCGGGCAACGCCGGGTATCCCTCGCTAGTGCATATCCTAAAGGAGAATACATAATTCTATCCTTTATTTTATTACTACTTAAAAGGCATCCAATACATGTTCACTAGATGTTAAAACATAACGATATTACTCTACTGCTTAGACAATCTAGATTTAATTTGTAATTATAAATCTATCAATAGTCTTTAACTATTGTCAAATTGAAGATTGGATTATTTATATTGAACCTAGGATGAAAGTGCCATTCTCTAAGGATGACATGAAGTTTACCTAAAACGTTTTTTTTTTTTTTCAAGTGGAAAAATAATTCCAGACATTTCAAATATTGTAACATACAAGATTAGAACTGAGGAAGACAGGACATTACAAACCAGAATATTAAACATCAAAAGAAATGCCAAATATACGGATTGATAAACTACTATATGCATACGAATTAAAATAGCTATGTTTATATGCATTCATATAATGGTTATATTTACCCCCTAAGAGGTTAGACATAAGGTCAAGATCAGCATACCCTGGCCTTATAAAAAAAAAAAAAAAAAAAAAAGAGCCTTCAGTATCTATTTACTCTGTTAAAAAAAATCCTAAAATGAAAACTATTTTCTTGTATTATTTATAAGTTCCAAACAGCTTTATTGTCATTAGATTGACAAATTTTCAGTCATTGTATGTTCTGACATTCTTTAGGCACCTTTTGCCATAGCTGGTAAACGTATGGTCCAACCTACCCCAACAATGGTAATAATGCATAAATGGTAATAGATCAAATATGATTTGCAATTCCCTACTCCAATGGTATCCATTATCTTAATAATGCACACTTGTTTTTTGTTTTTAACATTTGTGTCCTATAAACAGACAGATTACAAAATGAAAACTTAAGTGAAGGTTATAACATTATGAATAATATAAGACGATGATACTTATATTTTCTCTATTTTTGTTTTGTTTAAATTCCATCAATAATAAATCAATTGTTGCCAAGAGCTTAGTTCACATCACCGTTGGAGAAAGTAAACACTTCATTTATTTTCAGAAGGGCATTTGATTTTGTCATTAAAAACAAAAAAATTAAATCCTCGATTACCAATGGCATCTCAACAGGTGTGAGAATGCCAAGATAAACATTTGTGAGGCAGCTTCAAGTGTTTAAAAATTACTAAAGCCCAATTTAAAATTGGAAGTAGAGGGCAGTAAATTCTCAAAATAATTCAGCTCTTGGTAATATGAATCAGGTTTAGTAACCATATTTTTACAATACTAAAACGACTTTTCATTATTTTTTTTTTTTTACTTGAAAGGTCACCATTTATCAAGGCCTGGAGGCTACTCAAGGATAAATGTTAAGTGTTAGATAAGTGGAGAGACAACAGTATCAGTCATGGTGGAATTGGGTAGGGCTATCACCACTTATCAAGGCCCGGAGGTCACTCTAAAATAAGAGTTAGGTAGATGGTGAGACAGCAAGGTCAGTCACGGTGGAACTAGGATAAAGCTATATTATCTAAGAGGATGACTCAATAGGAATTTAGTCACATTAGATTTGAAAACCATGTTATAGTCAGCCGGGAAGCACACATGCGGTAGTGTTCCACAGATGGACAGTTCTAGGAAAAAAACTCTGCTCATGGAATTTTTGTTTAGTTTTAGGCACAGATAGAATGTGGAAAGTTGTTGGAGGTTGTTGCAGCAAGGCAAGTATCTGTTGCACAGGTTTTATGGGGAGGGACCATAAGATTGGAACAATGTACAGTTTTGAAAGAGAGGGGGGGGGAAGAAAATGTGGAAAGAAAAAGGGTGAGGTAGACAGAGGAAGAGAGAACGTGGACAGAGTGCTCTGAACTGTAAAAGGTTAGTGGATATGGGAAGAGGAAACAACAGCAGCAGTAGGGACATCAAGAAGCAACAGACATGCACTGCACAGGGACCATAAAAGAAACCAAATTCAAGGTCGTCTTAAAGTATGGGCAATTATAAGTAGTGTGGTTCCTTTTTATTTTAATCATTAAAAATTAGTTTTAGAAAAAAATATACATAATCGGAAGACAATATCAGCAGAGTTTTTTTTTTTTTTTTTTAGTTCATCGTTTGACAAAGGCATTTCACTTTATTACAGGTCATATACAAATGTTTGTCTGCTATATATGACAAATTCATTTCAAAGTCTTCTGTCAAGTCTATCACTTAAGCTTTGGCATAGATGTTTCGAATACAATGGTGTTCTAAATTTGTGACTTTATAAAAAAACTAGCCTGGGTGCCTGGCATTGCCCGGTTGTTTGTAGGTGTGTATTGATAAAAAAAAGTGGTAGTAGGCAGGGAGGCTTGAACCAGTGATGCGAATACGGAAAAAGAAAGTGAAAGAAAATCTGACGTCTTACCGCTACTTCATGATGCAACCGGAAGTCTAAAGCATTCAAATTAAACGTAGTCAATCAAAAAGATGACTTGCAGAAATGACGTTGCTTTTAAACCTTCAACGAAGTTTGTTTTTAATGTGGGGGAAAAACCAGCTCCCCAAAAAGGGGGTACTCTGGCAGTATCCAAGTAAATAATTATCTCAGTATGAAGGGTTTCCCCTACATTGACCAAAGACCAAATTACAGAACAGATACTACCCAGGCAAAGGCCAGGCGTTGGCGTTTTAATAGTTTTGCTTTATTTATACAAAAAACGAACACCCGAGAGAATGGCACAGTGGGAATTTTGTTTAACTCGATCAAAAAAAAAAAAAAAGATAGAGACGATGTCCATTTGCAAATCTGAGATAATCTGATCTGGGAAGTACGCGGAAACTTCTCCGGAATCTAACCGACGCAAAAACCCCAAAAAGCCTTTCATGGACATACACAAATTCTCGCGCACATTTTGCCTTTTATATATTAGACTAGCGGGGATACCCGACGTTTCCCCCGAGGTATTTGGAGATGTAAAAGAAAAAAAAGTGTTAGTAGTCAGGCAGGCTCGAACCCGTGATGCAGTGATGCGAAGACAGAAAAGAAAGTAAAAGAAAACGCAACATCTTACCGCTATGCTATGAGGCCATAAGAAGTGAAAAGCGTTCAAATTTAGCAATGTCAATCAAAAAGTTGACTTGCTAAGTGAATATGCAGGTGCAGAAATAAATGGCCAGTTCAGCTTTCCACCGTTTCATTTATTTGTTTCCTCACAATGTTGGGGAAACCAAGCTCACCCCGAAAAAGGAGGAGCTCCCAAATTAATAGCAATTGTCTGATATGAAAGGTATTCCCCACATTAATTAAAGCTGATTGCCTTCAAAACGTGCTGGCCACGAAGGCCAGCGACCTGATTTGATTCAATTCAGTTTTGCTTTATTTATATGACAAAGACAAACAAACACTGGAAATGAGGGTTTTAAAAATAAATGTACAGATGACGACCGTTCGCAAATCGTAGATATTACCTTCTAACGAGTATATAAAAAGTTCTAAAAGATAGTAACCACCCCCATCCCAAGAGCCCCCAGGAAAAAAAGTCTTTGCTGGACATACAAAAACGCGTACGGTCGTTTTGCGTTTTATATATATAGATGACAATAAAGAGGTAGTTAACAAGAATTTAAGCAGTGAGGCAATAGGATGGATCACTATAACAAGGTAAATACTAGTGTTGAAACTATTAATCAGAATCGGAAATAGAGCGGGGGGGGGGATTTAAGGGAATTGGAATCTGAAAAAATTGTGCCGATTTTCTGATGCCAAACACGTTCTTTTAATTATCTTTTTTTTTATTTTGTTTAAAACAAAATCTTCCACTGCAAGTAGTAGTGATAAAATAAATATTTATTGATATTAAACAATCAGTAAAACAAAAATCTAGATCACCACTCACAAATGTATTTTTTGGATTGGAATCTGGAAAAATATTGGAGTTGTCCCATCATTAGTAAATACAAGGGGTGTGCAATAAGTAATGCCCCTGACCCACTTCCACATATCTGATCTAGCTGAAATTTTGCATTTGCAATGATTTATATATCTACGGGTTATGTGGCAAATTACAGCTCTGAACTAATTGTGGTTTCTGTTTTACAGGTGTTTGAACTGAGTTAGGTGTGAAATGGAGCCTGTTGCATGTCGAGCAGTGATCCAGTTTTTGTATTTGAAAGGACGCACACCACAGGAGACTTTTGATGAAATGAAAGAAACTTATGGTGATAATGCCCCATCATATGACCTTGTAAAACACTGGCATCATGAATTTAAACATGGCCGGAAGTTTGTGGAAACAGCTCCAAGACCTTGTCCATCAAGTTGAGGCTGCCATTTTGGAAGATTGGTGCATTACTATTCGCTAAATAGCCCAAGATGTCAAGATTAGTACAGGGTCTGTGGAAACTATCATTCATGACCATTTGCATGCCAGATGGATTCCCAGGTTGCTCACACCATTCCAGAAGCGAGAACGCGTCGAGTGCTTGAGGATGAATTTGGAGATGTGCCAAGAAGATGAGTCAAAGTTTTTCAAAAGACTGATTACACAGGATGAAACCTGGGTCAATGCAGTGGAAGCACTTGCACTCACCACCTCCAAAGAAGGCAAGGGTGCAGCCCTCCACTGGCAAGGTCATGCTCACAGTCTTCTGGAACCAGGACGGAGTAGTGATGACAGATTTCCTGGCAAAGGGTACCTCAATTACAGGAGCCTATTATGCTTCACTTTTGAGGAAATTAAGGAAAGCTATCAAGAGGAGGGGCAAGATCAGCAAAGGTACCCTCCTCCTGCAGGACAACGCTCCGGTCCACAACTCGCATGTTGCCAGATCAGAAGCACGGGCGTGTGGTTATGAAATCCTCCCTACTCTCCTGACCTTGCACCGTCTGACTTTCACCTCTTCCCAGCAATGAAGTTGTTTTTGAAAGGAAAGCGTTTCCCAGATGATGCAGCCTTGATTTCTGGGGTGTTCTACAAAACGGTCTCCAGAGCTGCATCAAACAATGGGAGAAATGCATAACTCTGGGTGGTTCCTATGTAGAGAAAGACTAATAACTGTGCCCAGTTTCGTTGTTCTACTGCTATGGGAAGTGGGTCAGGGGCATTACTTATTGTACGCCCCTCGTACCTTTCCATTCTGCAAGGAAGAGCTTAACTGGAAGCATATGTACAAACTATGCATTTTAGTCTTTGTTTGAGTTGGCTGCTGTCTTAGTTGTCTTTAGAAAAAAGATCTTTGCTTATTGCTTATCTTAATTAAAAGAAGTTAAAGGATCAGTTAGAAAAATTGTAATGGTGCTAGGAAACAGAATCAGACTATTCTATAATGTAAAAAAAAAAAAATGAAAAATCAATAGACAGTCTGAATATTGGAAGACTTTAAAATGAGGAGTCAGCTACTTTGAAATTCTAGGAGTCTATACTTACTATATATATGATTACTATAGATGATTTGTTGTTTACTGAAATATTAAAAAATATAACGTTTTTGTTTGACATTTGCTAAATCCAATTCATCAATCTTGTTTTATTAATTGTTATTCTGTGTTAAAAAGCAAAAAGAAAAAAAAAGACACTTTAATCTGTTTAATATTAAAAGCGACGAGGGCTATCATAAGAGCCAATTAGAATAAGATGGAAGAGAAATTAGAGTACATCGCTCTTAGCTTTTGAAAGACTTCCCAGTGTCAACTCACATGATTTAATATAAGACGCCACAGACAAAATCCTATTAACGTCTTGTATACATATGTTATTGTCTTTAAAAACTTGAGCAGAATACCTTTGTCAATATTTATATCCGATTGCTCTGAGCGTGACCTGTAACGGTCAGATGGACAAAAAAAGCCCAGCTGTCTATTATATAAGCAAATTGGTTTACCATTCAGATATTGAATACACAAAAGACAATCTTAAATAACCGATATTTGAGAGGGAAAGACTGCAGTCTTCCTTTTTCAACAGAAACGTTATACTTAATTTAGATCTACTGTTTACAAAAAAAAAAAAATAAATAAATAAATAAAAAAAAATAAAAAAGATTTAAAAAGAAACAAAAAACAAGCCGAGCATGTAGGGTCCCTCTCCACGAGTGAAAATTTTACTTTCATCATGACTAATATTTGTGCAAAATTTCAAAAACATCCAAGGCGTAGTTATTGAGAAAAGTGCAAACAAATGAACGATTTGGGAGCAATTTTACCCCTATAATGCCCCCTAGAGGGGCAACCAGAATTATCCAGGAATATTTGTTCTGGCAAAAATTTACTTTCACTATGACTAATGTTTGTGCAAGCAAAATTTCCAAAAAAAATCCAAAGCGTAGTTAGTGAGAAAAGTGCAAACAAATGAACAGGCGAACGGGAGTGAATTACTAGGTCCAACCCATCCTTTGTTGGGGAAGCAAAAACTAAACTAAGAAAATAAACACGACATTAATGGCCACTTTCTTTTGAAGTTCATCTCAGGTTGAGAATCTTTGAATTATGAATAACAGGTTACGGCATTAGAGACAAGCAAATAAAACAATATTAAAACAGCATGGAGAAACTTATCTATTTTGGTAAATGTAAGTTAAAATATACAAGGGAAAAAATGTTAACATGAAATACATGCTAAAATATACCTTAGTTTTGAAATAAAGTTATTTGTTTTAAATAACTTTAATTTACAATTAGCTTCCATCTCAACTCTATATCTTGATTTAACAACTATTTCTTAATCTCCAAGTATTTAGAGAAATTGACTTCTGATGTGTGTGTGTGTGTGTGTGTGTGTGTACAGTTACATACTAGTGTTGGGACGATTATCAGAATCGAAACTTGGAAACAGAAAAATCGTAACTTTTTGGAGTGTTGGAATTGATATCGGATTCGGACAAATTTATGCCTATTTTCCGATGCCAAAAACGATTCTTTTAATTGTATTTTTTTTTTTATTTGATTTTATATAAAACATCTTCCACTACTGTTAGTAATGATGAAATAATATTTATTGATTTTAAACTACAAGTAAAACTAAAATCTATAGATCACCACCTTCACAAGCGTACTTTTACGTTAGAGAAAATATTTGCACATTTAACACGTGTTTTTATGGTAATCTGGAAAAATAAAAACTCTATAGTTAAATATTTAATGATCTACAAAAGAATCAGAATCTGTAATTGTATCGGAAAAAATATAGGAATCGTCTCCTCAGTAGTACATACCACAAGTATGTACATAAATGGAATAACAATATAGAAGTAACCAGACCTATTTATGCAAAAAGTATGTCTTAAGATGTCACAGTTTATGAATTTTAAAATGAAATCGAATTAGTAATGGGTTATCAGATTTTAAAATTAATGTGCATGTTAGCCCAATGATTATTTCATGTCATAGCTTTTGTCTTTAGTGACCACGTGGTCAGATATATCTTTACCTAATTTTCCCCCCATGAACGAGGTTGCCATTTTTGTGTTGTGTTATCATGGATGTCAGCAGAAAGTGGTAAACGACAATAGTGGAGAAACATTTATATACACATTCTCAAAAATAGTTTGTAAAAGACAAAAGTAAAAGGGAACACTAAACATGCAAGGTGCATCTTCTCAAACTTGGGAATCTTTATGCTTGAAGAGGCATATCTTAGAAACAGCATGCACATTGGATGACAATAATCTTAGTTTACCTAGTATAGAATTGAATATGGAGGCAAAAATCAATTAATATAAATAGTAGATTTAAAAAATCCAATAAGAAAATTTGCACTATACAAAACATGTGGGGGTGGGGGTATTTTATAAAAATATGTAATATTGAACTGGTAATAATAATTCTATAGTAATAAAAAGAAATATTGCCCGGCTAAAAAAGATAGATTTAAAGCGCCAAAGATTTATACTAGAATAGTCCACACGGATGAATAGTTAAAAACATTAAAATCAGTTCTAAGTGAGTTTTCTGAGAGTTCAAGTTTTAATTCTGGCTACAAGCGATAATAACCAAGAATAACAAAATTAACACTTCTATCTAATCATAGCCGATAGAATGAGAACAATCTACCTCTACATAGATTAAATAAACGGTTCAATTCAAAATTCTGTACAAATTCTGAAGTTCAATTATAGGTTTCAAAATTCGTGGGGGAAAAAAATTTCCTTTCACCATGACTAATGTTTGTGCAAAATTAAAAAAGAAAAAAAAATCCAAGTAGTGGTTATTGAAAAAAAAGTGTGAACAAATGAACACACGAACGATTTTGGAGCAATTGTACCCCTATAATGCCCCCTAGGGGGTCAACCAGAATTAGTCAAGAAAATCCGGTCTGGCAAAAATTTACTTTCACCATGACTAACGTGTGTGCAAAATTTCAACAAAACCCAAGGCGTGGTTATTGAGAAAAGTGCGGTCAAACGAACGGAGTGAATTACGAGGTCCAATCTCACCTTTGTCCGAGGTGGGGGGAGGGGGAATAAAGAAAAAAGAAAAAACACCTGAAGTAGACCAAACGTTACATTAGGCGAAACGTTATAAATACAAACAAGAGTTGTACTTTCGGCAGTCTCATAATTTCAGCCTCTCCCTCTATTTTAGTTTTCACATACGAGTGATATCTTTGACAAAGAGAGGAAAAATGGGAGGAGGGAGAGCTTTTGCTGTAGTTTTTTTTTGTTTGTTTTGTTTTGTTTTTGTCCGATGTAGTTTTGAATGGACGATAGATACATGGAAATTTTGAATCCTCTTATAGTATTCATTATTATACTGTCAACCTAACCATTTCATTAATTATTATCATGGAAGATTTTTTTTTTTTTTTTTTTTTTAGGTCTAATAGGCGCCGACTCATTAGTAAAAATAAAAAATAAATAAATATAAAAGAAAAAAGTTTAGATAATTCAAGAGAAGAGAGTATTAAAAGACTTCTCAAAGAATAATTATAGTTTGAATGGAATCATCTATTTAATTTAGTCAAACTAAACTCCAAAAAGGATTAAAACATAAAAACTTCGAAATAAAATAGAACAAGTAATATTAAATTTCACTTAAAGAGGATTAAATTTTAAAAGAAAGAAAAAAAAAGAAAGCGTACAAATAAAATGAATTTCTCCAGCTTCCAACTTAAACCCAACACAAACGCAGCAGCAGCAGCAGTCATCATGGAACGTGCTAGATGGAAGAACCAAGGTTATTTTGTGGGTACTTCTAAAACATAGGTCAATACTAGAATAGGTACCTCCTCCCCGGGGGTCATGGATGTTTACCTGTGAGAAGTAGTAACTTGAGCAGACTTGCTCCACCCAACTCCTACACTAAATACCAACAAGTAATATCAGCAGAACTCTCAACAGAAAGGAATCTGAGTCTTTCTAAACGATAACAGAATCAGTTCCTGGTTTCTTTTTCCTGTCCTTCATTTCAATTGCTGTGAAAGTTTAGTTTTGAAAAGTTTTGCCTCCTCTTCCATCACACAGAAACACTTTTTCTTTAAAAAAAAAAAAAAAAAAAAAAACATTTTCGTATATCAACATCATGGTAATACTAACTTAGGCCAGAAATTGTGTGTGGATCAAGTGGTTGGGGGGGGGGGGAGTTACCGACTGTACCCAAAAATTGCTAACTTAAACCGGACAGACTTCATGGCACCGATGGCAAGATTGAAAAGGAATGAAGGGGAAAGTCGATAAATTTAAGAAAGCTTGATTTTCAAATGACTAAAAACACTAATTTAGTAACTGTACATAAATTGAATATGCTGCTGATTTATGTAGCTTTACTAAAACCAATTTTTAATAATTTGAAAATAAAGCTTCCTTAAAAACTTACAATTTCCACCATCCTTTTTCAACGAGGACATACTAAGGTGGGACTCTCAATCTGGCTCGAAATCGCCAGGTTTGGAATCTGTTTTTCCAGGCTATTCCACACTTCTTAAACGTATACTAAATAATAAGAATATTTAACGAATAAAATGTTCCTATTTGGTTGTTCCTTAATCCAGATTATATATACATATATATGGGGGGGGGGGGTCTTGAAAGTTTTTTTTAAACCTTTAAAACTATACAAAAAACTAATTTTTATATTTTTTATCATTCGTTAGAAAACTATTTAGTTAGTTTAATAACCTGCAATCACTGCATCAACTTGCTCTCTCGAATTCACTATAGTACTAATGGTAATTTAAAGGATCATCAGTTGTTTACCATGTTTCGGGGATTTAACATATATATTTCAATCAAATATTTACAAATTTGGGTTTATCTTAAGTAGGACAGCCCCTGGAGTGAATGTGGTATTGTGGTGACCGAGACATTTCTAGTTAAGAGTAGGATGGACAATTTTAAGTATTTTAGACCAAGGATGGCCAACGTCCCCACACTTTTGATTGATCTTGTGCGTGTAATATTTTTATATTTTGATCATATAAATATCTCAAAATTGGAAGCTATCACAGAAAAATTTTTGAAGTAAAAATATGACAAAATGTAGATGGATCTATCGACAATAAACCAATAAGGATTATAGAAGGATCCTCGTTATATATTAACTAGAAGAACTGAAAATTCCACAATTGCTAACCTATTATATTTCTATTACTACTAAACCGTTAAAAAAATTCTCCCAAAAACTCCGATTTTTCAGATTCCAATTAATCGTCCCAACACTAATATATATATATATATGTATAATGCAAAATACCAAATAAAACTAAAAGCCTGTCAAGTTATATAATTTTGTTTAGTTCTTGATAAAGAAAAAGCGAAGGTGCATATGGCTAATAGTACAATTGTTTAGAAAATGTCAGATTTGAACAAGTGATAAGAACGGATACAGAATAAGAATTGACACGTTTGCAGTAGAATCAGATTGTTTCCTTTAACAATGGTATAGAATTAGAAAGATACAGAGAATGCTAGAAGTAAAAAAAAAAAAAAAAAGCTAGAAAAGGTAAAAGATAAAGTATGAAAAGAAAAAAAAAAAAACATACAAAGATTTATTTTCGTTTTAAAGTTAACAATTGCTTGTTGCTTTGTTATTACAAGTTGAAATATATTAGGAAAAGAAACAGGAGCCGTTGGGTTGGAGTTTTTTTTTTTTTTTTTTTTTTATCAGGAAAAGTGATTTAGCACAAACAGTTAAATTTAAAACTAAAAAAAAAATTCAATGTCAAATAATTTCTCTCATATGATGATGAATACTCCAGTCACAATAATTCAGTTTTTCAGAAATCCTCACAGATGATTTGTTTATAACAGTGAAAGCTTTGTATCGAACCATCCACAGTTTAGTACAACTGCTAATCTCGGTGTAAAAGAACACAATACATTTTTTTTTAATCTTAAATTTAAAATCTGGCACATAAAAGTTGCCTATCCGTATAAGGAACAACTTCTATGAGTCAGATTTTCAATTTTGGCCTTCAAAAAAGTGTTGGGGTTTTTTTTTTATATTTTACATGGATGTTTTGTTAAAAAGTTCCCAAAATTGAGTGTTTCCATATGTTGGGCCCCTATATAATTTTAAAAATCTTCACATTTTGCATTGAAATATCCGACTTTAAATTTCCCATTGAATTTTGTTCTAGAAACATGTACAATATGTGGTATGTCATGCCTGTTTAAAATCAGCAAATTTTGTTCTGAAGTGTGACCAAGATTTTAAACATGTCGTATGCATGTCACTGTACCTGAAGACTGTTCTTAGTTGAATGTTTTCAGTATTATTAGACAGGAACTGCATAAGGAAGTCATTGTAAATCTCTTCAGCAATAACAAACTGATAAAGAACACCATAAAGAACTTACAAAATGCCAAAATTCTGATCAGCATAGCTCTGCCCTTCAAAAACTCAAACATGCCTTGGAATAAGATTGTTATTTCATACACAAATAACTAATAATATACTGCATGTGGCGAGATCTGTAATGACAAAATTCAATTGTAAAGTGATTTCAAAAAGTTCAAATTCTGTGTTCTACTACTCAAGGGGATCACACTAGTCTGTCACAAACATCGCAATGGAATTGGTACTTTAATGGCACAACAAACATTACTAGTAATCTAACATCCAAAATTAGTCTTTTTCAGCTCACTCACTACCAACCACCACTCTTTCATTTTCCAGCTAAGAGTTAAAGCGTATTACTACTCGATATTTCTTTTTGTTAGCATAAATAATGAACTATTCCTATCTTTAGTTTTATAGTTAGTTTACATGGAGAGAAAGGATAAGCGAATGATACGATGGATATGTAACGAGTCTTAAATACTAGTTTATATGTGATCTTATAAGATTAAATCTAGGCAGTATAGGGAGATGGTGTGCAGAACAGTAGACTTTGATGGTATGGCCACATTAAAAGAATGGATGAGAGTTCTTGGGTTAGTAAATGTATAAGAGTTGAAGTATCATGTTCAGTTTACATAGGAAGACAAAAATGTCAGGAAGTGATAAAAATAAATGATCCCAAGGGAAAAAGCTGGTCAGAGATAGGTTACTTCAAAAGCCAGTTTTTAAAAACCGTCCAACGCATGCCTGCATGTAAAGAAGAACTTAAACTAAATGCGACTAATATTACGTTTAACAGAGTTAGCAAACAAGAGTGATAGACAGTCTAAGATAAGGGAGGGTGTAAATAACATTGATAGGAAATGTGAGAAAAAATTTGATTACAAACATAATTCCAAAATTAAGGAATATTTTGGCATGTATTAATATAATTTGTTCCAAGAGTTTTTTGGGGGGTTTTTTTTTTCTTAAACCCATTTTTTAATTTCCACTGCTAATTATATTGTAACAACTCGTTTGATCTTATATTTAATAACTAACATTAACCTCATTTATATTAACAATCCACCCTTTAGAATAACAAGTGTGGTCCATAGTATAAAATCCATTTATATAAAATTGGAAGATAAGTTGTCCATACAAATTAACATGTAAACATAACTCTTTAAATTAAGTTCTAATTCTAAATTTCATCCAATTAATTTAATGATCATAAAATTTAAGATTAAACTGAACTTCAATACCACACACTAAAAGAAAAATATTTTTAATTATAAAATATAATAAAATTAAATGATCAGAAAATTTTCAGCATACTAAATAACTAATTTTTAAGAAAAATACCACATTATCTCCAATTATTTGTTTTTGTTGTTCATCCTTCATAATTCCATTTTTTCTGCATTGTTTACAACCTTATCAAGTACACTGAAAATAACTTTGTTTAAAAAAAAAAATAAAAAATAAAAAAATTAAAAAAAAAAAAATTATAATTTTTCTAAATTAAATTTAAAAACAACCTCAAAAAATTATTCTTTTAAATTAAACAACATACTTCTCCGGGAATTACATATTTGTTTCGATTCGACTTCTTCATGAAATAAAAATGAAAGGAAAAATATGTCCTGATAAAATAGTAGATACAACCAAAAATTTAAAATAAAAAGAAATTAATCTTTCTCTTAACTGGTCATTAGTAAAAGACTGCCTTAGGTAAGCAGCATTTACAAGCCATTTTAGGAATACAGGTGCTTATTAGTGAAATATAGTAATGATACAGTAACCATTAACAATGGATTGGTTGGTTGGTTTGTTTTTGTTTTACGGCATATCAACCTTTTTTGGGTTATTTAATGCCGAATCCAAAGATTTTGAAGAAAATTTTTTTTAATAGAATATATTTGTTGTTTTCACGTCGGTTTCTATTCAACCCATAGTTGGGACCCTAACAGGTACTACCACTCTGGGTCAGAGTGGGCCTAGGAGCAATGGTAATTAAAGGGTGGCTCCACACTCCCCAAAGCCCACAAGCTGGGGCCTCACCACTGGATATAGTTTAAGGTCATATCCAGGACCCCCATTGAGGGGCTTTTACCCTCTGCAAGGGGGCAGTCGGTGTACATTAACAATGGAGGGTTATAAAACAATGCATAATAAAGCTATAAATTTTTTGGTTTTAAGGATAAATTCAAATAAAATTTTCTCAAGATGCGTCCATTGAATCTGCATATGATAAAAATGAAACAGAAGTGTCACAGACAGACCTAGCTACAGACGTTTTAGATTTTTTTTTTTTATGTTGTGAAAAAAAAAAAAAAAAAAAAAAAAAGAAATCAATGAAGAACTTTGGTACTAGTCAAAAAAAAAATCTATATATATTTATGATTTACCTACCCGTGATGAAAAAAAATTGATTGCATACCAAAAATCACATAAATTGATCAAGTAATTTTATTTTCATGAAGAAAATCATTTTTAAACGATTATTGAAAATTTGTAGATATTACAGTGATGTACGAGGCTGATTTTAAACTATTTCTGAAAAGTTAATTTAAAGGGAAGCTAACTAGAGACGAATTTGAGTTTTTTTTTTCCAATCCTCTTTGCATGTTAAGAATGGCCAAGTTTGTATTATCTGGAATTATCTCCCTTGTCCTCCAATTTATTTGCAAAATGGCATCCAAGATTGATTTTTGTTTAGCCATAAAATTTTACTTTTAAATAAAAAACCTGATCAATTTACATGATTTTTAGTGTACAATATTTTCTTTCCATTAAAAAGGAACTTACAAATATTTTTTTCTTTATTTTTTTTATTCACAATGTATATTTGTATTTATAGTAGGTGGGGGGATTATTGACTTTCACCAGAAGTTTAATAAATGATGACAATCCTTATAAAATTTGTTCAATCGAAGTAAAAAGCAAATAAAAAGAATAACTATCATAATATTGCGTTGTAATTTGGCTTATAAACGTATTTCATAGGTATTTTATTTTAAAATTTAAACAACGCTTATATCACAACTGAATTTCATATCACGTGCGCCGAACGTATTCTTCCAACATTTGAAAATAACATCGCAAACAAACAATACGCAAACTGTGCGAAGTTTTCTTCAATTTACCATCATGGTGAGGAAAAAAAAAATATTCTGAAGATGGTGTCGAACGCCAAAATATCAATATATTTGTGCATTTTTCATAATATTGCGCTGTAATTTGGCTTATAAACGTGTTTTATACATATTTTATAATTCACAACTATATCTAGTTCTAATTATCAATGTTATGCACTTGTGAGACCTTTTCATTGCTTCGTGTTTCACTAAAAAAAAAAAACTAAATTCCTAGGTTATGGCAATCCAATTGGTAGAGAGTCTCAGGCTGAGTCCAACAAAGAGATAATGAAAAAACTTTAACCCAATAGAACTTACCACATAACTTTTTTTATATGTATAGGAGATAAAAAAAAAAACCCAAGTGAATAAACACTCAGTATTAAATTTCACCAACAACTTTAACCCAATGAAAACCTGGCCATTAGTGCATGTAAAAAAACAGCTGTTATAAATGTTAGTTTTTACATCACTGTCTGTCAGAGTGGAAAACAATACACAGATATAAAATATAGAATATATTTATTTCATCAGGTACAATAATAGAAGTCCTTGTTAGGTATCCAAAACTGGCAAGTGAAGTTGACAAGTAAACCGCTAAATGTTTACATTCCAACTCACAGCTCCAAACAGATTCCAACTAGTTCTGTTTTTACACGTGAACGGTAGTCATGCGTTGGAACCACACTATCCAAAAATAATTTTAAACTTTCTGGAAATCCAAATATTTTTGTTCCTTTGTTTAAAAGCAAAATTAGTTTTTACAATTGAATAATATTTCACTCAAACTAATCAAAATATGCACGTTACAGGCTTCGTTTTTATTTTTAAACTCTGGATTTGAGAAATGGACTTTCCCAGCCAATTTCCAAACTGCAAATCAATGTAACATTTTGATAGTTACACCACTAATTTTAATTGTAAACTAAATAATCCCATCCATGTAGGCAGATTGTGTGCATTCATTTGAGGTTACAAAGTTCATTCACCTTGTAACATTCATATTTTCCAAACAAAATGCACTATTAAACCCAATGAGTTTGTTCAAAAGTGTAAAATTAGCCGATTTAGCAATATATTAATGATTTATTTATTTTAGAAGGAATTAGCAAATATGCATACAAACTTTATAAATATATCGTTGGTCGTTTTCGTTTTACGGCATTTTCAACACTTTTCAGGTTATTTAATGCCGAATCCAGTGATTTTGAAGAAAACTTTTTTAATAGAATATATT
Source organism: Euprymna scolopes (assembly GCF_053919585.1). Lineage (NCBI taxonomy): Eukaryota > Metazoa > Mollusca > Cephalopoda > Sepiida > Sepiolidae > Euprymna > Euprymna scolopes. The sequence goes on along the minus strand of NC_136490.1, from coordinate 34,297,805 downwards.
TGTTTTTTTGCAAGTCAGTTTCTATTTAACCCATAGTTGGGACCCTAACAGGTACTACCACTCCGGGTCAGAGTGGACCTGGGAGCTATGGCAATTAAAGGGTGGCTCCACACTCCCCAGAGCTCGCAAGCTGGGGTCTCACCATCGGATATAGTTTAAGGTCATATCCAGGACCATATAAATATATATACACACACTAGCAGGGAGATCAGACGTTGCTCAGAATTGAATAATGATCAACAAATGTTTCACCCTCCAATATCTTTATTGTCATCGAAAATGGTGAAATTGCTCATTTTTCAATCAAATCAATTGATCGCCTGCTCTAGGAACTTTGTGTGAGTTTGTACCATATGGACTCAGAAACGGTTGGGCCGATTTTTTAAATTTTCACATGAAGGTACTTGATGTGTCTAGGAGTATTCTTACTTAGGTTTTGTATTGGAATGCATCTGATAAGTATTGAAAATCGATAATGAAAAAAAAAAGATATGATTAAAAAGGAAGTTCGATTTTGACCAAAATTAACACTTTTATAGAACCTAACATCACGAGTGCATTTGAGAAGTTTTTCACCGCACAAGCAAAAAAAAAACAGCCTATAAATCAACTGTAGATTCTTTGATAAGACAGGAATGAAGGTTTCTGTTTAGAGCACAACTGAAGCATGGTACTTGACTTTTACATTTTAAATTTTAATTTAAGCCATTATATATATACAAATAATTTTATAAAATAAACAGTAGGTTCTCTACAGTGTAATATAGACTACTATGTATTGTGAACTGTCACTGCAAGGAAGCATGTGAAGCTTCCTCCTGGTACACAATGGTGAGTCCCCAACTAGAGCATGCAATCGATTTGATTTAAAAATAAAAAAGAATTTTAAATTATATATATATTTCATGATTTTGATGACAAAAGGGTGGAAAATTTGTTGATCCTCATTCAATGCCGCACAACATCAGGTCTCCCTGCTAGTGTATGTATATATATGTCATAAGTGAAAATAAACACATGTAAAGTTACTTTACAAGTTTAGTTATTTCGGACAGTATAACAAGTTTATATAACCAATGTTTTTAGAATATTTTATTCTTTTGTAATTACTGTTATTACATATACTTTTCCTTATGCAATCCGAATCTACAGCAGCGTCCGCAATGATGGACTATTGTCTCCACTTGATACCATCACAGGCATGGTCTGCGTGATTGCCGATTTCCGAGATTTTTGTGCAGCCTACTCCTCAGTCATTTTCCAGCAGCTTCCAATGCAAAGCAAGTTCCGTGACAGCATCATTTTGGCCTAGAGCACATATAATCCATCTGAGCTACCATTCCCTAATCTTCCCATTTCAATTGTAGTGTGGACAACACAATCAATATTGACACACCAGTTCTCATTAGATCATCAAAGTTAAGCAATGTTGAGTCTGGCCAATACCAGATGGGTGACCATTGGAAAATACCATATACTGTATACATTCAGGTAAGTGGGTATGTACAATAGCTCAGAGAGATAAACATCCTTGCATTGCACAGTTCCAGGTCACACTTTTGGGCAAGGTGTAGTACCTGTTAGCTGCTCTGATATTCAGGGGTAGATGGAGTTCCTTAGCTATGACAAAGTCCATACAAGAAAAGAGTGGCTATTTTAAAACACAAATCCAGATAGGTTGTTGATCCAGTATGGCAATCTACTAATGATAGTGTCAAAAACTAAGTACCTACTTCCAATTTTGTCCTGAGCCAGCACGGAAATAGCAAGACTCAGACAATTGACAGGATAATGCTCATGTCAGTGAACAATCTGAAGGAGAAAGAAGCAACCTTAGAAGTTAGTGTCCCCAATGATGCTAGGTGAAACAGAGCTGAGAGGAAAAAGAAAATAAAATACCAAGGTTTTATGCATGACATGAAAAGAAACTGGAATCTTAGGAAGATCTCTATCATTCCAGTAATTACAGGAACAACTGGACTCCTAAAAAAGAATTTCAAAAAGTACTTGCCAAATGTACTTGGTGAACCAAGTGCAAGAGACATTCAAACAATTGCATTTAAAGAGATGATCAGAATCTTAAAAAGATCTCTAGGTTGGAATATATAAGAGTGGGTGAATGTTTGACATCCAGTAGGATGCCCCATCCTCAGTTTGAACAAACTAATAATTGAAAAAAAAAATCTAACTGGAGATAACAAGACATAATATATGAATGTAAATTCAGTGTCTAGAGTATGTTCTGGTTGGTTGAAATACAACCGCCACATCTTACATGAGATATATTACATCTTTTATACAACAGGTCCAAATTACAGATGCACAAGCTTAAAGAAAAACTAAATTAGCTTTTAGACTTGCATTTAATAATCACAAACTTAGTATTAGACAAAAATAACATTACTTCCAACTAGCTAAACATTTCAAGCAAGCAGAACATACAGTAGATAACATCAAATGCATTTAATAGCGATAGAAACTATGCACCTGATATTACAACTGTTTAGCAAGAGAGAAAAAGATATGAATCTTTTTGTCTGGGAAAACAGAAGTTTGATGTCTTCCAAACTTTTTCGTTCCAACATGGTTTTCTTTAGCATTATGTGATCTTAACAGTTTGAAAACTGCAGTTAATTTTTAGTTAGTTACTCTATCAACCAGCCAATCCTTAGTTGAAGGGTAAACTTTAAAAAAGGTAGCTGGTTTTTCAGTTTCCATTACCTCCTGAACAAAGAAAAAAAAATCATTCTGAAAGAACAACTATATATAGAGAGAGAGTTGCTCTTTCAGAATGATTTTTTTTTTCTTTGAATATGAATATACATATATATATATATATATAGCACACATACTGTCGAATTTCAAAAGATAAGGATTAGAAAAAAAAAATGCTGGGTTAGTCAACTAATTCATTTAAATGAAATCTAGACACAGCTGAAGGATCAGGGTCACGAGAAGCAATTTGTAGGTTCTTTTGACTTCAGAAAGGAGGGGGAAAACATTTAATTTAGAAAAAATTGTAAAATTTATTTTTAAAAGCAAGAGGTGTCCCATACAAAAGAATACATAGTATCTGGTATAGGGTTGTGGCGATTGAATACAACCAGATCTTGCACTTAATACACTCCACAATATATGTAATCTATATAATTATAAAACTTTGTGGACTTTGTTTGCTTGCATCTGTCTTCAATGATTGGGCGATTCCATCTTTTAACAAAGGGATGTGTGTGTGTGTGTGTGTATATATATATATATATATATATATATATATATATATATATATATACACACACACACACACACACACACACACGTGTGGCTCAGAGGCTAAGGAATGAGGGTGGACAGTTGTATGTTTTGGTTTTGATTCTAGCTGATGGCACCCAAGTCACACACACAACTATTTTAGTTTTTACCTCACTACTATATATTAGGTTCAATATAATAATTGGTTGAGAATTGTCTCTAATAATAAATACATAATCTGCATGATCTAAAATATATTAAAGCTTATCTCACAACCAGGCAATGCCGGACAACCTGCTAGTATAAAATTTAAATTTTTGAATAGCATCAACTGTAATATGTAAAAAACAGATTGTTGCAGCATCTAATATATAATCTGGCCACAACACTTTGTAAATGACCTTCAACAGTCGTTAGCCGTAATATATTCTTGACATTAATTTTAATTCAGCTCTATGAAGCAGGCAGGACAAGCAAGGCATTGTTTGATTTCTAGATTTGGTCCATCTGTTGTAGCATAACTCTTTTCAGGTTATTTAACCCGAAAAACAATACCTATAGGTAATGATACATTGAACCCAGGTTACTTTACTCATGCTTGGAGATGAGGGCGGGGGGTGGTGGTTCATACTTTTGGAAAAAGTATCACTTTAGATCTGACAACTTGGTTTGAACTTTACTGAACTGATTCTAGAGTCAAAGTGTATCCATTACCTCACCTTCCCTAAAACCAGGTTTACTTTGAAGAGATTCCCTAAATTATAAGGCAACAACAATAGCTAAAAAGCGATTTCTGATTAAAGAGGCTACACAAAGATATCAGTTACTGTGTGTGTGTGTGTGTGTGTGTGTGTGTGTGTGTGTGTGTGTGTGTGTGTGTGTGTGTGTGTGTGTGTGTGTGTGATATAAGAGTTCTGAATTAATGATGTATTTCTTAAGCCTCTTGGACATCTTATTTCAATCAATAATCTAATGTTAACATAAAAATAAAATATACTGTTCATGTAAATTAGTTTTGTTATTTCCAAATTTATCATCCAGTTTATTTTTCATTAGAGCAATTTTTTTAACCTCATTAGACAATCTATCAGAAAAATAAATTGTGTACTACTTTTTTTAATCTTTCATGTGAATGAATTAAATATATTTTAAAAAATGAACTCCATATTTAGAAATCCCATTATTTTGAATATCTCAAGTTCTAAAACTAATGGTTTTAAGGCTGTGGAAACAGCTCAAACGCTAAACTCAGACTTAGAATTTTAAAAAAGATCCATTCCCCGTTCAACTACTAAAACAATGTATATGCCACGACACCACAATTCTTGATCTTAAAATAACATTGTGTTAAAAGATTTAAAAACTTTATGTTGGGATTATTAATAAATATATGGTCTCAGTTTGAATTTCAGCTCAGATATGAAATTTGAGTTTATCCAAGATAAGTCAATTTTTAAATGTTAAAACTTTTTAATTTAAAAAAAAAAAACATTTCTTATAACATCTCAAATCATGTAGATCCATACACGATGATTTTGCGCAAGGTTGCACAAGATAGTTAACCAATCTTGATTCCACCATCAAAAACCAATCACTTGTGAACTGAGAGCTCAATCAAGTCCTTCCTGATGATTGCAGTCCATATCCTCAGCTGCCTATTAACAATATTAGATGTGATTTCGCTTTAACTTTTAGTGAAAACTATTTTTACAGATATACTAAAATCGAAAATGGCAAACAAATTGATAAAGATATAAATTTATGGGTTAGAAAATTTCAGGTCACCATCTGGCTAATTTTCAATTTACCTTATCTACAGAAGGACAGATACAAACAGCATTTGCTCTTCATTTGCCATTGTACAGTTATTTGGCAATATATTTTGTGTCATTTCATTAAAAAAAAAAAAAAAAGTCACCACTTATAAAGGCTCAGAGGCCACTCGAGGATAAAGGTCAAAGAGTGTGCAGTAGTCAATGGGACAATAATCTACGTTTAGGTTTAGGCACAAATAAAGAGTGGGTGAAATTATTGATAGTGGTTTCAGCTAAAACTTAGTTTAGCTCAGACTGCTAACATTTATCATCTAAAAATAAAAATCACCATATATGATAATCCATTTTAAATTGAATATCTTCTGTCTCCATTACAACTAAAGTGTTCATTTCCTGCTTAAATTTAAAAAATATGAAAACAAATAAATTTAAAAACTAAAATGACTGCTGTATCTCAGAAAATTCCAGGTACGCACAGTTAGTTAAAACTAAAGTTATTTATTGGCAAGATTTCATTCATAACAAACAAAATAATCAAGACACTACAAAAAATATACAGTATACATACATTATTACTAGTGGAAGATTTTAGTTGAACCTTAAAAAATTTCAATAGTCAGAGTCAAGAACTTGACCAACAAACTTTATAGCAATAGTAAATATGAGACGCACTGTATGGTTTCCGCTAATAAATTGGTTAAGAAATCTACCGGGTTGAAATTTGTTTACAAATTTGAAGAAAAAAAAAAAAAAAAACAAACACCAAAAAGTTGAGTTTAGTACAAAATGTACTAAATTTAAATCCTAACTACAAACTTAAAGGCTCGGCCTTTTGGCCAAGATTAAAGTGTAGTATCTGTTCTTCAGATGCGGCATTTCTATTTCTCATTCTCTTTCAGTGGAGGAGAAATCCTTCACGACTGAGACAATTTTTATTTTTGTACCTTTTCTTCACGTTAAAAAACGACCCTGGTGTCTAACTGTCCCGTGGGGAGGCATTGTAAATAGGTACAATCTTATTGTTTATTGTAAAAAAGTTGTCATTCACAAGAGAAGCCATCATGCTTGTTTTGAATAAGAAGTTGCCTCTTAATAACTTCAAGAATGCTTCTGCTGTTGCGATAAATATAGATATTGAAATTGCTTCAATGACCTTGAGATTCTGCAAAAACATCTGTATATAAAAATCTATTTTTTTAACATACTTTCAGAAATAAGAAAATTATAATTACAAAACAAATAGAAAAAAGAAATAAAGCACATATCATTAAATGATAGAAATGGGACAAACAAGGGATGGGCACAAAAAAAACGAAAAAAAAAAACGAACAGAGAGCAAAAATGGGTACACAAAAAAAAAAAAAAGCAAACGGAGAGAAATGAAAGGGACACAAAAAGCAAACGGAGAGAAATGAAGGGGACACAAAAAGCAAACGGAGAGAAATGAAGGGGACACAAAAAGCAAACGGAGAGAAATGAAGGGGACACAAAAAGCAAACGGAGAGAAATGAAGGGGACACAAAAAGCAAACGGAGAGAAATGAAGGGGACACAAAAAGCAAACGGAGAGAAATGAAGGGGACACAAAAAGCAAACGGAGAGAAATGAAGGGGACACAAAAAGCAAACGGAGAGAAATGAAGGGGACACAAAAAGCAAACGGAGAGAAATGAAGGGGACACAAAAAGCAAACGGAGAGAAATGAAGGGGACACAAAAAGCAAACGGAGAGAAATGAAGGGGACACAAAAAGCAAACGGAGAGAAATGAAGGGGACACAAAAAGCAAACGGAGAGAAATGAAGGGGACACAAAAAGCAAACGGAGAGAAATGAAGGGGACACAAAAAGCAAACGGAGAGAAATGAAGGGGACACAAAAAGCAAACAGAAATGAAGGGGACACAAAAAGCAAACAGAAATGAAGGGGACACAAAAAGCAAACAGAGAAATGAAGGGGACACAAAAAGCTAACAGAAATGAAGGGGACACAAAAAGCAAACAGAAATGAAGGGGACACAAAAAGCAAACAGAAATGAAGAGGACACAAAAAGCAAACAAATGAAGGGGACACAAAAAGCAAACAGAGAAATGAAGGGGACACAAAAAGCAAACGGAGAGAAATGAGGATACAAAAAAAAGCAAACGGAAAGTAAGGATGAGGGGCCCATAAAAACAAATGGAGAGTAAGAGTGAGGGGCCTAAAACAAAAAAAAAAACAAATGGAGAGTAAGGATGAGGGACACAAAAAGGCAAACGGAAAACAGATAGAGGTACCAAAAATTTTAATGTTTATCTATTCATAAATGCACGAAAAAAATTTTGCTTTGTGTTTACAAACTTATGTATGAAATGTTCATTTTCAATTACTTCTTTATGTATTTTCAAAAACAAATGTTCTTAAGTGATAGCTAGCCGGCAATGTCAGTTAGTATTTTATACAAACAAAAGTTGTATTTCGTTACTGTGTGCACATATATAAAACTATTAGACAAAAAATAAATCTAAATCTTACTCTGAGGTGGTTGCGATATATATATATAAAACTTCCACATTAATTTTCTGGGATCATCAGGGACCAATTAGTACTTCAATCCAGTTTTATTAGTAGTTGTTTCAAAACACTGAAACTATGTGAAACAGTTGCTGATAAGTTCTATTTTATTGAATCGGTTGCCAAAGAGTGACGGGATCATGTAGGTGCCTAACAAAAGAACGGGACTCAGAATTTTAAAAAGAATTGTTAAACTCTTATTATTTTTCTACTTCATTATCCAGGTTCCCGGGAAACACTGCTAATCCCTGCTCATCTCCATTCAATCACAGATGATCAATAAACGTTGGTGTCAAATTTTGTTCAACATTTAAATAGTGGGCAAATCAATCTAGATCCAGAAAACTGAATACTTACTGAAAATCTATATAAAAAGAACAAATGAAAATATGCTTATTATGAATAATATTGTCATCTATCTATAAATACCATAGTACCTTTAATGTGCATACGTCATGGTTTCCAGATTATAAATTATTTGATCAGGAGATCCTATTTATTAAAAAGGATAGAAGGCGATAACATACTATGAATATTAAATTAGTATAGAATTACAATAATTTCATGTTCGTAGTATGTTATCTAGCCTCCTTTGTAATAAATAGGATCTCCCGATCACTGAAGACTCAATGTAAAAAAAAAAAAAAAAAAAAAAAATATCTGACGTCACTTTTCAGCCCTATGTGAAGCTAAAATATCTTCTTGGTCTTCTGGCTAGGATTTAAGAATAGTATCTGTTCTGTCTGATGATAGTATAATGATATCATGAGGTTTCAGTTTGTGCCGGGCATCCATATAATGGAAATATGTTACAGACTCCTATAAGAATATTGGAGATAAACCGTAATAACCATATATATTCTGACGTTACATTAACCAGATTATTTAGATAAATACATTTACAGTTTAACAAAAGGATTACAATAATATCACGGGGGTCTTCATTCACGCTGAACTTCTACAGAATGCCCAGCAGCAATATATTACATATGAAACATGCCGCTGTGGAATTTCCACAGGTCCCGCTAGTCTATATAAATAAAACATGTATGTATGTGTGCGAATGAACCCTTTTTCAGGGTCAACGGCCAACTAGCACCGTGTGTGTTTGTGTGTATGTATGTGTGTGTTGGGGTGGAGAGGGCTCCTGTAAGCCGTGGTGAAGGCAACCTTTCTAGGAGAAGCAAATCTCTGATTTAAAAAAACATAAAGTGGGAGACCAGTACCCGCATTAAGCTGGTCTGCAGTTTAACTTGTTACTGGCTATCTTGCTCTTGCTTGTTGCTGGATCTCAACATTTTGAACCGAGAGAGAGAGACTTAGCTGTCGTACAAAGCTAAGACTCTGTAACATCATATTTGTATAGATACTCCCTCAGAGATTTGTCTATAAAAATGGTCCTGTGGCGAGAAGTCATTTTTGGGCTCATGGAATTTAAGTGTCTGAGGGAGTGGCACTCGTCTGACAAGACGTTGCAATCATCGTGTGTGTGTGTGTGTGTGTGTGTGTGTGTGTGTGTGTGTGTGTGTGTGTGTGTGTCAGTGTTTAACTGATAAACCCTTAAACTACTGGTCACATAACAGGATATAGTAATCATACATCAAGAATGGTTTATGATGAATAAAAACTTTGCTTGGATTGATGGATACGTACAGAATATGCTAGCAAATTGAAATGCAAAATGTTCGTTTCAACTTGCCGACATTTCTATTAGTTTTATGCATGCGCAAATTTAATCAGTTAGAATTGGTTTAATTTTAAATCTTTCTTATCTATCTGTCGGGTGAGCTCAAACATTAAAGAACATGGCTGAAGTGCTAAATGTTTGGTGTTCAATTCTAGCTGGTGGCACCCATGTTATTTTTTTTAACTTTCGAAATCAGTACTATATATATATATATATATATATATATATATATATATATATCACATCTATAAAAGTGAACGTGTGTGTGTGTGTGTGTGTGTGTACACTTCTCTACTAAATAACTGTCAATTTTGGTCTACAGACTCGAGATCTGACATAAGGGATATTGAGATTTGGGAAAATCTTTTTAATCGGTTTTCGGCCAGAAATTTGGTTGTTCAGGGGTCAAAGTTCAACGATTTGACCTTTGAGAACTCTACCAAATTCGTCCGCCAATTTGGGGTCTAAACACTTGAAATTTTAGATATAGGTTACTTGGACATGGATCTAACTTTATAATTTGATTTGAGCCCAAAACAATAAATGTTAAGGTCATAATTGGGGTTAAAGTTTTTTAAAAATTGACTTCTGCAGTCTCTACCAAATTACTCAGCCAATTTTTGGTATAAATATTTGAAATTTTACATAAGTGTATTCAGACAAAGGGCAAGCATTTTAATCATTTTTTTTGCTGAAAATTTGGCTTCCAAGGGGTCAAAGTTAAAAATTTTTTGCCTTTGCAGTCTCTAGCAAACTATTAAGCCAATTTTGGGTCTAAACATTTGAAATTTTACATAAAGGGTATTTAGAAATGCAATCTTTTTTAATCGGTTTTTTAGGTGAAAATTTGGCTGCCAAGAGGTCAAAGTTTGCAGAGTTGACCTTGCAGAATCTACTAAACTCCTCCGCCAATTTTGGGTTCAAACATTTGAAATTTTAGATATTTGGACATGGGTTAAACATTTTAATTTAATTTGAGTCCAAAACAAATGTTAAGGGGATCAAAATTGGAGTCAAAGTTTTTAAAAAATTGATGTCTGCAGTCTCTACCAACTTTTCTCTGTGGTAGTTAAGGAAGCCTATTATATAGAAAGGCATTACCGTACATAGGGCCCGAGTAAAGCCGGGCGGAACTGCTAGTGTATATATATATAAAATATTCAACAGAGTTGCCTCTCTAACAATAAATACGAAATCTGCATGAATTAAAATATATTTAAGTGTATTTTATGCCTGACAAGGTTGAGCGCTCTCCCTCTGCCAGTCATCAATAATTCAAGCATGGCCCTAAAGACGTAAAATTAGTAAAACCTGGTTCACTCTTAAAAAAGTACTTCACAATTTCGTCAAGGGTATGAGTTCCATATAGAAACGTTGATTTAATTTGAATAAAATGCACATCAAGTGTACTTGAAAGCCAAATCACAATGTAATATTAGGAAAATAAACAAATATTTTACTTGTTTGAAATTTATAACAAATAGATTTCGGAGCTAGACTTCATCCTCAGTATGTTGTTATTTTTTTCTTCTTTCTTACCATGTTGTAAAGTTGGAGAAAGAAAAGAAACAGTTCCAACATTTTAAAATACAACCGCTGAGATACAACGCGCAACTCTTTACAAACAGACTTTTCTTTCTCCAACTCTTTATAGGATGGCAAGAAAGAAGAAAAGAAAAAAAGAAAGAAACAACATACTCCAAAATATATTTATGTTATAAATTTCAAAAAAGTAAAATATTTGTTTATTTTCCTAATATTACATTGTTATTTGGCTTTTAAGCGCACTTAATGCATATTTTATTTTACTTTACAATTTTACCATCATAAATCAGAGCATGTTGATTGAATCATTTTATTTGTTATTTAACGTTTTATTTAAATAAAAATGTGTTATATTACTAAGTATTCATCTAAACAGTAAAAAAATTGTTTAACGAAACCAAAGATTTTTTTTCATTTTTTATATTTTATTATATTTTTTTTTACATCTTTACCTTTTTCAAACCGCTTGTATTGGCAAGTGAACCGATCATGCTACTTTTATTATTTTACTTCAGTTAGTTAAAAAAAAATGAATAAAAAATCTTCAAATAGCTATGATGTTCTGCAATGCTGGTGTTACTCCGCCTGTGTCCAATGGAACATCAGAGCAATATTGCACGATGCCAGGTTTGATATTTAACTTTACTAACATCAAAATACCTGCTAGTCTTACATTTTAAGTGGTTTCTTTATCTCCCTCCTACGGCAGGATGATGCAATATGAGGGTTAGAAATTGGGATTGAAGAGCCAGCGCCCTAGAAGAAGGGTAGTCTGGCCTGCAAAAAATGTTTGGGCATCTCTATCAGCTCCGACAGGGATGCGTTAGGGGATTAACACTAAACTCTCTCTAAAAGGGAGAAGGCAAAGCCTAGGAGTGTAGATCTAAAACTGCACTGAACTGACAAGAAAAAAGGCATTTCAATAATGGCCTATACTATGTTGCTTTTGATGTGAAGGGAGGAAGAAAAAAAACAAAAAAAAAAACACTGGTATTTTTTTTTTTTTTTTTTTTTTTTTTTTTTTTTTTACACATATACATTACGTTTTACTGTTAATTTAAGCAGCGCTAGTAAAAATATAGACATTTTTCTCAGCCTTTGTACATCTGAAAAAACATAATATACTGAAACATCATATGAAAAAAATAAAACCTTTCACACAAAGATTCTATAGTCAGCTTTATGCCATACTGTTATAATATATAATCACATTGACACATCGACTCTAGTTAGATCAAAGTTAAGCAATGTTGAGCTTGTTCAGCACCAAATTGGTAACCATTTGAGAATTTTAGGCACTGTATGTAAGAAGACAGAGATACCTCTGAAAAAGAAAAGAAAAAAAAAAACCTAACCTTGTTAAAATTATTATAAGTGAGATACACGTGACTGTGAATTTGATATTCTGAGAAACTTTTTTTTTTTTCCTTAAGAAAGGAAGCTGGCCGAACACAGCTAAAGTGCACATCGTACCAAGAAAGGAAGACCATACTATGAGATAGGTCACCTATTTCTGCATTATATATTTTTTGTAACATTGAACTCAGAATGAACTTTCCACATCAGCTGTTTCACATATTTACATCTTATGTTTTTTTAAGTTTTGTGACTACAAATCATAAAACTAAGTCTCAACTTATGCAGCTACCAGCAAATTACATAGAAATATTTTGCTAACAATTTTTTCCTCTGAGGAGAAGAAATAGCATTCTTTGAAACTCCGCGGATTAAAGAGCCCCCAACTTTGGAGTATTCTGCCGAATAATAAAAACCGTTTGTATAATTTCTACTTTGCAACTCTTATTATTATTTATCGTAAGCTCTACCACCCTCAGTGATTGTACTGAGCTTTTTCATCGGGTTGAGATTAAAATATAAATAACTATATATTTGATTTTGGTGTTTGCTTCTTCTTGATTAGTAAACTCCTTCTCCTAAGTTTTTATATATATATATATATATATATATATATATATGATCAGCATAAAACATTAGGAATGTTCAAGGTTTTCTTTATTGGAAGGAAAAATATATGAAAGAGTTGATAAAACAAAAATACAAGCTACAAGTTGTTGATTTCTTAAAAGAGAAGATGTTTATATATATATATATATATATATATTTATTATATATAAAAAAAAAAATAAAAAAAAAGCTTGTGTTTAATCAATCATAGAATGGATCATCTAGGTGTGTTAATTTTTTGGTATTAAATAATTCCAAAAGAGTTGATATGCCCTAAAGCAAACTAGTCTTCTTTAGCATCAATTTATCTGGAGTTAAACTATTATTTCATAGTAGTCATCTCTATAACCGCCTTTGGGAATTTCAGGGTTCATGCTTATCAGATATTTGGCAAAATGCTTATCAAAACAAACTGTTCTGACGACCATATTAAAGTCTGGGTGAGTATTTTGCAACTAATTTTACACTAAAATAGTCTTAGAAAAGACATGAATCTATTTTTCTTCCAATGAGAAAATAGATTAAACTTTAGCCTTGATAGGCAAAAGTATGAATTCAATCCACAGACAACAGATAAATGAACATTGTTGAAATCTGAACTCCAAAATAGAGAAACCTTACAAGAAACTGCTAAAGACTATATACTGTTCAAATGATCATAGAAATATTGATCGACTTGAAGATTGAACAAATATTATCCAGACAACCAATCAGTCAAGTTGATGACTTCGACAACAAAGGTTTCAACAAACACCATATATTACAAGCAAATATGTGCAACCAGAGGGATCATGGTCTTATGACAACAAAACAGATGTTATACTATCACCTTCCAAAGAGGTAGTAATGCCTGGAAGGATAGTATCATTAGAACAAAAGATGCTACACTAACCTCACCTCCTGAATTGAGTACTGAAAGATATTACAATGATACAATTAATAGGACTAGTAGTTTAGTTTTAGTTAAAGACGGATACTAAATCTCCATTAGTAACACATACTTATTTATATGGTGGCAGTAACTTTTGAATACTACTTCTGCCTCCCCCCTCCCTAATAAAATGTATTCTTTGTGTTCAGGTGGCATGGTTATATAGATTACTTTTAAGATCTAATAAAGATTTAAATAAATGGCCACAGACATAACATGCAAGACTAATGTTTTTATAACAGTAAAAAAAAAAGGGTTAAAAAGCACAACAGATTTATAGTGCATAACACATGCACTGCATCATAGAATTTAAGACAAGTGGATTTTGGATTTACTTTTGGAAGCCTCGTAACTCTCGCTTCCCTGATTTTGTCCTTCAGTCCTCATATTCCATGAGCGATGTTTCTGGCAAAGAAAGAAGGATTGCTGTTTTCTGGATCAAAATCTTCTCTATTTAACACTCATCGTTGACAAGTTTTTTGACCTTGATTGGTTGGTTGTTTCTGTTTTACGGCATATCAACCTTTTTCAGGTTATTTAATGCCAAATCCAAAGATTTTGAAGAAAAATTTTTTAATAGAATATATTTGTTGTTTTCAAGTCGGTTTCTATTTAACCTATAGTTGGAAGCCTAACAGGTACTACCACTCCGGGTCAGAGTGGACCTGGGAGCAATGGCAATTAAAGGGTGGCTCCACACTTCCCGAAGCCCGCAAGCTAGGGCCTCACCACTCACGACCTTTTGACTTTGAAGTAGTATTTTTTTAGCTCCTGACATCAAGTGGATTTATGCCTTGTCTGGATCAATTTGCATGAAAAACACGTGAACACATTTTTATAGGAAAAGGCACACAATTGTTCCCGTGTTACTTGGGGCAGGTTGACCAAGTGACACAACAAACTCTTAAAACATAATCATTTGAATATGTATATAGGTCAAAACAACACTATAATATCAACTTAATCATAATCACCATTCACAACGGTTGGAGGGTCAAACATTGATGAATAATTAGAGGTTAAGAATTATTAAAATACGAGTTTCAAATAAATTTTAAAAAAATAAAATAAAAAATAAAAAAAAATAAAAAAATTTCAGTAAGTCGCAACGTGAAAATGAGATTTTTACCATAGCAATGAAATTACTAGTAGAGTTGTTTTTTTCCTACGTTAACCCTTTGAAAGTCCAGTGTTTATAAAGTTAGTGTTCAATAATAGAGAGCTGCATAAGGTTTTTTTTTTTTTATTTTATTTATACAAACATTATTGGCTATATAGATGCAACTTTATTAAAAATCTAGCATTTTCCAGACTTAACTGCATTTTGACTAAAGCCGCAGCTGAAACATATACACATGTGGCCGATAATATTTGTATATATTAAAAAATTATACTACAAGGGCCGTTCCAAAAGTGAAGTCGATTTTCTTTAAACTCAAAAAGTCAAAGAGCTACAAAGACTGGAGTGGTACCATTAAAACGAGTGAAATTTTGTGTGCCAGAATTTGTTTTTTACATAGTCATCACCATTCTCAATGCACTTTTGTCAGGAATACAATGACACATCTCTGCTTCTGATAGACGTCTATGACAGGGATTATTTTCTAGAGTCTCACACAGTCATCTACAACAGAGAGATGAAAATTTCAGGTCATAAATACATAAGTTCAATAATAATAATACAATTTGCAAACCTTTCTGATCCATTCAGGTGGAATAAAAAAATAAGCACTACTTTTGGAACACACCTAGTGTATATAAAAAAGTGACCTTGTCTGTCCAAAGAATAGTCTACCAAACTTCTGTCAATTTTTGATCTATAAACTTGAAACTTGAATTTGGACCTAACGAACAAATTCGATTGGGTCTTTAGCCGGTAAAAATAGCTGCTAAAGGGTTAAAATTGAAAAGAAATTGAAACTTAATAGGTATAAAATGGACAAAGTGCTCTTTTACATACAGGGCGACAAAAAAAAAAAAAAAAAAAAAAAAAATGGGCCCTGTGTACATTTTATGTGATATCTCCATTATTTATTCACCGATTGCTCTTATTTTACAAGACATGGCAGAATCAACAACTGTGAGTACACCAAGACCCCACTGGGAGCTGGGAAAAAGAATACACCGTGTTAAATTTTACTACAAGACAGGCTCGTTTAAGAAAACCCAGGACAGTTTCATGCGTCAGTTCGAATGTGAAAAGGCTCCATCCAAAAGCAGAATTCAGAACTGGGTGGACCACTTCGAGAAGTATGGGACTATGGAGAACCTCAACACTGCCAGAGAGAACCGTCCAAGCCATTCGGGACGTCCCAATAAGCAAACAGTCGAGCTGGTCGAAAGAGTGAGAGAGTCTCTCCACCAGAGTCCGAAACGCTATGTGCGTAAGCGAAGTCAGTCCCTCGGTATGTCCTGTGAGACTTGCAGGAGTGCTGGTAAACGATATCAGGGCTTACCCATACAGAATACAGACGCTGAAGACCCTTACAGCCTCAGATAAGAAGCAGAGGAGGGCTATGGCAGTCAAGCTGCTCGAGAAGATCGAGGAAAAACCAAGTTTCCTTAACCTCCTTTAGACCTCAGATGAAGCCCACTTCCATCTTGATGGAAAGACGAACTCCAAGACAAATGTGTTCTGAGGGTTCTCCAGACCCAATGAAGTAGCCATCAAGCCCCTGCACTCTCCTAAGGGCTGCAATCTCGGCTAGAGGCATCATCGGACCAATCTTCATCGAAGAATTTGGCGCAGTAGTGACAATCACCAAGAAGCGGTATGTGGAGGTCCTCAAAACCTTCAAGAGTGAGCTCCAGCCCATCTAACTGTCACTCATGAGCAAGTTCTCGTTCCAGCAGGACAGAGCAAGTTCTCACACCTCAAACCTGTCCCAAGATTGGCTGAAAGAGAACTTTGGAGGCCAAGTGATCAGTACTGATTTTGAGTGGGCACCCATAGCCGACCTAAGCCCCCCAGATTTTCTTTGGGGCTATCTTAAGGACAGAGTCTACGCAGGGAAACCCAGAAACATCACAGAACTCAAAGAAGTCTTCAGGGAGAAGAAGAAAGCCATTACCAATTCGATCTGTAAGAACGTCATGGACAACTTCGTGCTGTGCCTCAAGAAATGCACAGAGCTAAATGGAGGCCATCTAGAACATATGCTGTAGAACGGAGAAAAAAGGCCAAAGACCCTAGTGTTTTGATGTGATCGTTTGAATATAATAAACTAGTTATGACCAAAGTTTCATTTCATTCGGAACAAAACACTAAGAAACAGGGCCTAATTAGAATTGGGGCCCGTTTTTTTTTGTCACCCTGTATGCAAAAATATACATTTATATCTTTTACAATGCTATACTTTTTAGCTTTTATATGTGTTAGGACATAGTACAGATTGTAATGAATAAGGCTGGAAAATTATGTTTTGGTTTCAATTCTAGCCGATGGCACCCAAGTCAGTTTTTTTTTTTTTTAAACTTTTGAAATCACTATTGTGTGTGTGTGTGTGTGTGTGTGTGTGTGTGTGTGTATGTATGTGTGTATATATATATATATATATATATATATATATATATATATAATCAATAGAGTATCTTTTATGAAATTTACATGAATTAAAATATATTTAAGTGTATTTTACCAGGTGACCTGTTAGTATATATATATATAAACGGCCTCTGCCAAACTACTGTCAATTTTTAGTCTAGAGACTTGAAAATTGATATTTAAGGAATTCAGACTTATGGAAGAAATTCGATTGGATTTTCAGCCAGTAAAAATAGCTGCCATGGGGAACTTGGCAGGTGTAAGTCAAGTTAAGTGCACCTCTATGCATGCACAAATATACATTTACATGTTAAAGTTTATTAGTTTCTAAAGTTTTGATATGCATATCGTCTTAGGTTAGATGGCAATGAATAACACTGGAGAGCTATATATTTTGGTTTCAATTGTAACTGATGCCACCAAAATTATTTTTGTTTTTTTTAATTACTACTGCATAATGAGTATAATAATAAATATAGAATTGGCTCTATAGCAATAAATACGAAATCAGCATAAATTAAAATATATCAAGCATATTTTATAACCGGGAAATGCTAGGCAGCCTCCCAATAATATATATATAAGCCTGAAGAATCCTAGAGTGGATGAAACGAGGAATATTCAGTGTAGCTTAATCGCCATATATATTTTATAAATTACTAACTAGCTCTACCTACGTATGAGGACTTTTGAAGTAAATACTTAAAGTTTATGCATAAATTTATACTTTTGGATATTAATTTTATGTGAGTAAATGAAGTAGTTTATATATATATATATATATATATATAGCTAAGTGCATTAGAGGAAAGGAGTGAGCTCAATTCTATAAGTGGAGACTTATCTGGACAATATAAAGCTCAACACGTATCCTTGGAGCTTATAGGAGAACAATGGGAGTGGGAAATGAAGTCACAAAAACTATATATTGGTGAATATAGATTGGTTCATTTATTCAATAAGGGAATACAAACAATTAGTTGGGGGATAGAAGGGACTATATATATTTGTGCATAGCACTAAGATAAGTAATTGTGTATAGGACAGCATTAGTATATTCGAAGTTTATATAAGGTGAGGATTTTTATTGATGTACAAGTAGCAGTGCACTACTGTTGGGATAAAACTGATTTCGATGAACAAGTTCATTACTTCAAGGGAAATATATTTTATTGGCCATAAAAAGTTTGCCATATAATAATGCTTGATCAAATTTTTTTGAAGGAGAACGCATTTGATAAATATTATAAGACATAATGAAAAGGCTTTTCTTTGATGAAATATTTGAACAGTCATCAGGGAAATACAGCGAGTCATTTTACAATACGATACCATGTAACTGGAGAAACATGTCAAACGTGAATTCAATCACCTTGGTTTGTATTCATGGCAACAATTTTTTTTTTTTTTTTTTTTTTTTTTTTTTTTACAACAGTCAATGGATTCTTTATTCAGCTGATAAGATTTCAATAACATTTTTGGTATTGTTTCATGAAAAATGAAAATCTTGAAGCTGAATGAATCAACGTTTATTTAAAAAATTGTCTTATATACTTTAACGATACAATATTCATAGTCTAATTGTAAATTAGACAACAGTGAAAATATTTAAAAACCTATTATGAAAATAATTGATGTTAAAATCAAGTCATTGATGAAACTAACTTGAAACTTAATTTATAAATGCAGTCATAAACTTTTAATATTTACAATAAAAGATTAATTACATTTAAATAGAAAAATAAAATAAAATAAAATAAAATGGTATTTTGATTTCTAAATTTCTTTAGATTGATTTGATTCTGTATTTCGATTATTCGGACTGCTGTTCTCATCTTTATTATTTTCACAACATTTCGGCTGATGTAATCTCTGATCTTATTTAGATGTCTCTTGTCAAACTTTGGAATCTGCATGGAAAGTTTTATTTAATCCATTGAGGAGGAGAGGGTGGGGGTAGCATGCTCTCATTCCAAAAAAGAGTAAAAGTCTTAAATAATTCACAAGTTTATTCTTCATAATCGCCCACACTAAAGATTGAACCTTCAACTCTTACAAAAATATTATTTACAACTGAATTTTACCTAGTACTTTATCCGTATTGCCATTTTGAAATTACATGCAGATACCAGCGTTTAACTAGAGATATCCGAATACAGTCAGGTTGTCCAAAACCATGAAAAATAACACTCAAGATGAGAACAGTAGTCCAAATCTAAACAATACTCAAAATGGTATTTAAATGCTATTTTGTCTATGCTATTAATTAACATATAAAAATACGTATTCTTGAATTAATTCACCTTACAAATCATGACATTGTACAGAGTTTTAACCCTTCAAGAGAATCATCACATATTTGTTTTGCTTTCGTTCAGGGACAGACAAGTTGCACACTACCTGGCACAATCACGTTGACACACCGGTTCTCGCCAGATCACCGAAGTTAAGCAACATTGAGCCTGGCCAGTACCAGATGGGTGACCATTTGGAAAGACGAGGCGCTGTAAGTACCGTAAAGTAAAATACTACGTTGGGAAATTGGCACAGTCTATCCTTCTCTCAAAAGGTAGATGGGTCTCTCTTAAGCCATGGTAGGCAACCCATCTCGTGATCGCATCACTATAAAAAAAATCCCCTTGATAGCATTGGCGAAGAATCAAGTATTCAGCTACGGACAAGATTTGAATTACACTACAAACTAGTGTAGTGAGTTCAATCTCAGCTGTGGCCACATGTTACATTACGTTTATAGTTCAGTACTTATTTTGTAAAATAATTAAATCACCACTAAAGTAATATGGCGATTTTCTTGGAGGTATGAATCTCCATCTAATGTTGGGACGTGTGCAGGTCATTGCAATTTTTAGAATGTATTTATGTCCACTACAATATTGCAAATGATTTCTTCGGTTAAAGTTATTCTTATTCAAAATCCAAGAAAAGTAGAAAGTCAACCATGGGTTTACTTCCATCAGCCTTGTAACTATTGCTTCCCTTATTGTCCTTTAGTCCTCACATTCCCTGAGCGATGTTTCTAATAAAGGGGAAAGAATTGCTGTTTTCTGGGTTGGAATCTATCCAGCTCACATTCATTGTTGGCTAGTTTTTGACTCTGAAGTAATAGCTTTTTAGCTCCTTACAGCAAGTGGTTTCAAGCAATTATTAAGAAAAAATAAAGTAGCTCTACTAATCTATATATATAAAAGGCAAAAGTGGAGATACATTTTTCTATGTTCGCAAAAGGGGGAGGTCTTGACCACGTTACTATTTTTTAGAACTTTCTTTATACTCCCTAGATTATAATATCTACGATTTGCGAGCAGATGTCGTCTCTAAATTTATTTTGATCAACTTTTATAAAATTCCCTGTATCCCATCCTTTCGCATGTTTGTTCGTCTTTTTCGTATAAAACGAAACTAATCGGAGCAAAGAAGGCTATCTGGCTTTCCGGCCAAGACCTCCAGAAAGACAATTAGCTTTGATCAATGTTGGGGAAACCCTTCATATCAAACAATTGCTATTCATTTGGAGAGCTTCCCCTTTTTGGGGAGGGAGCTGGTTTTCCCCAATATCATGGGGAAGCCAAAATACGGCAGAAACTGGCCTTCAGCCAACCTCCATTTCTGCACCTGCGTGATTCTTAACTTATTCACTTCAGATCAACTTTTTGATTGACATCATTAAATTTGAATGCTTTTCACTTCCTGTTGTGTCTTAGTGTAGCAGTAAGATCTCAGCTTTTCTTTCACTTTCTTTCCCACCTTCGCGTCACGGGTTCGAGCCTGCCTGCTTACTACCACTTTTTTTTCCTTTTACACCTCCAAACACCCGGGTAACGTCGGGTACCCCCGCTAGTCTATTATATAAAGTGCAAAATGGGTGAGAGCATTTGTGTATGTCCAGGAAAGGTTTTTTGCATCGGGGTTTCTCAGGTCGGTTAGATTCTGCAAGAAGTTTCCACATATTTCCCAGATCGTAATATCTCGCATCTGCAAACGGACATCGTTTCTATCTTTTTTTTTTTTGATCAAGTTAAACAAAATTCCCACTGTGCCATCATCCCCACAGCGGGTGTCTTTTTTGTATAAATAAAGCAAAACTATTGGAACGCAACTGCCTGGCCTTCGGGCTGGGTAGTATCTGTTCTGTAATTGATCCTTGGTCAATGTAAGGGAAACCCTTCATACTGAGACAATTACTATTTATTTGGATACTACCAGAGTGCTCCCTTTTGGGGGGGAGCTGGTCCCCCCCCCCCGCCCCACATTAAAAACGACCTTGTGTCTAATTTGCTTTCATGAGAGGTTTAAAAGCAATGCCATTTCTGCAAGTTATCTTGACTACGTTAAATTTGAACGTTTTAAACTTTCGGTCATGTCATGGAGTAGCGGTAAGACGTCAGATTTTCTCTCACTTTCTTTTCCGCCTTTGCATCAAGGGTTCGAGCCTGGCTGCCTATTTTTGTTCAACACGCCTCTGGGCAACGCCGGGCACTCGGGCTAGTCTACATATATAAAAAGGCAAAATGTATGTGTGTGTCTCGCAAAAACTTTCAATAGAGGCGACAGATCCTCATGAGATCGGTATTGTTTTAAAGCTCGACCTTTCAGACGACAAATATTGATAAATTGGACAAAAACATTGATTAATTCCTTTGCCATAAACTGGGCAGTTTTCTACAAGGAGGGGTCAGTTTTTTGCATTGCCATTTTTGCAAGTCATCGTATTGGTTGGACTGACTTCGCTTAATTTCAACATTCCAAACTTCCGGTTGAACTGGAGACATTGGCAAAGACATCACATTTTTTTTTTCTTTCCACCTTTGCGTTACAGGCTCAAGCCTGCCTAGTTACTACCACTTTCTTTTTCTCTCTCCACCCAAACTACACTACTGTTGTTTCGCCCCCACCCCGCCCTGCAACTATTAATTTTTTTAAATCCCCCCCCCCCTTCCCTGCCAGGGTTCCTTATTCGACCCAAGCAATACCAGGGAACCCTGCTACTATACCACTTTTTTTTTTTTAACACCTTTGAATCATCCCCTACCCCGGGAACGGGATTACTATACCTCCACACACCCGGGCAACGCCGGATCTCCCCCCCCCCGCTAGTCTGATATAAAAGAGATACTAAATTAAAGAGAATTTGTACAATCAAACAACTACTCCAATGTTATATGAAATATTTACATATGGATTTCATAGCTTCTGTAGATGAGATTCTAGGTTGAGATCATCACAGTTAATGCCTCAGATTCATCATTCTGTTTATCACTTATTTTAAACAACAAAACAGATGACTATTATACCGGAAAGAATTTTATAGGACTATAAAGTTTAATGCCATGGCATCAATGCTCACCCATCCCCCATCTGGCATTGAAAGCAACAAACTATTAACAAAGAAACGATGGTTTTAAAAAACAGGATTCAGATACAGTACTGTTCGGATTTTTTTTATATACAACAGTGATATTAAGTATATTCTATTTGGCTAAACAGACATCTAAAACAGACGTTTTCTCCTTTCATAAACAATTATGCATAGATTATTTGATTAGATTCATATAGCTGCTTAGGACTGGTATATACAATTATCAGGCTAAAAAAAAACATCCACATCAGACTAAAGATTATACAGAGAAACCTTAAAGTATTATTGGAAAATTTTCGGTGATGGGGCTAAACAATAGATAGCTTTATTCTAATATATATATATATATATATATATATATATATATATATATATATATATATATATATACACTTTTATAACATATCGCTTCACTTTCTCAGTGACACTTTTCATGCTCCTCTAAAAAAAAAAAAAAAAAAAGGTTCCGTTTTATTTACTATAACAAGCATACAATTGTTTCAGCTTGTTACCGATATTTTTATATAGGGTAACCTCGGGCATTAACCACCATGGGGCATTAGGCACCAGCAACTGAATATCTTTCATAAACCTCCCTATAGCATTACTATGGTATTTGTGGGGGCAATAAACACCAAACTTGTTTGGTCGCTCAACAATCAAAGGCCTTATTTCTCAAGAGTAACGAACCAACCAAACTTAGACATTTTGTGCCAAGCTGAAAAGCTGTTTTCCTTTAAGATCTGTAGCCATTTACTTGCACATTTAGTTATTTCTAGATTTTAAATGATTAGTAAATCGGCACGTATTAAAAGGTTGAAAATTTTGGAAGCTATTTTACATCAAATAATTTTATAGGGTGAAATATTACATTAAGTGAAAATATATAATTGAGAACGTGTGTGTGTGAGTGTGTGAGAGAGAGAGAGGGAGAGAGAGAGAGAGGGGGGGGACACTTAACTTATATACTCAACGAATTTCTGATCTACAGATTTGAAATTCGGTATATAGAAAATTCAGACATGTGGAAAATTTTCATCCATTTTCATCCGGAAAAAAAAGGGCTGCTAAGGGATCAAAAATTGGTACGCGGGGGAGGGCCGTCAGATTTTTATGTTTGACAACTGTTTCATGAATGTGCAACCGCAAAACATGACAGCTTCTTTATGTTAAGAATAAGTAAGTTTGGAAAACAATTTACAAATAGTTATCGTACCTGACTCACTCATTAGGTTTTGATTTCGATCTCAGCACGCATATTTTTTATTTTTTTTTTACTTACAAGAAGTGAACCGTTTTAAAAAACATAATACACGCATGCACATGCCTCAGTTTCTTTGATTTTTTTCTTCATTTCTTTTTTTCAAGAATTTAACGTTACGTTTAAACCTACGGTATTTCTGTTTATAATAAATAAGAATTCTGTATTCATCATAAAACATAATATTTATGTGTATTTTCCGACTGGGCAACGCCCGCCGGCTGGCCTGCTAGCAAATTATAAATCTAACAACTTATTTCAATTGATTTAATGATCAAACGTAATAAATAAATTTAACTTTAAAAAAATAGGCAGTCATGCAGTCAAGTTCTGGCAAAGTTCGACAACTCTAGAAGGGTCACATCAGTATTTTACCCCGTCAAATCACGAATATTACGAATTATTGGTTTTAAAATAAAAATAAAAACTATTAAAGTTTTAAAATAAAAAATATTTTAATACTGGAAGTAAGCACTTGATTAAATACAGTAAACGAACAAAATATACATTCTTTATATATTTATAACTATTTAACAGAAAAATGAAACAATTTTTAGAAACAGTATTATTGTCTTAACAGAAAAATGAACAAAATAAAATCTGAAGTAATGAACCACATAAAATATTAATTTATATTAGGCACCGCCAAAACTGGGGGGGGGGGGTCAGTACTTTTTGACGGACCGTCTTTTTAAAAATCTACCAAAAATCAGGTAATTATCCGATCAATACGAAATTTTCAGCGATTATTAGGAGAAGAATGAACTTTATAACAGTGTACTTATTTTTCATAAACGATATTTATATATATATATATATATATATATTTTTTTTTTGCTTACAAAACCCCCCCTTGTTTTGAAGTGGGAACAAATATGCTTAAAATAATCATCTGAAACTGAACAAAACATATTGTGTTGTTGTAAGGGACAGAATTATAGATTAAAAAAAAAAAAAATTGTTTGCATACCTTATTTTGACGTCTGAATATCAGAACTTCGATTGTGTTTAATTATCCCGCTTTTGAGTTTTGAAGTGTGAAATTCGGTGAATATGTTAAGTAAAATAATTAATTTAAGTTAAGCAAAACAAAAAAAAAAAATTTTAATATTTATACGAAAAAAGCCATTTTAAAATTTTTGATAAATAAATTAACAATTTTTTTTTAGCGAGCCGAATAATGCATGACCATTATTAAACAGGGCATGCTTTGAATAATCGATACAAAAAAAAAAATTCGATAAATATTGTGCCCTTTGTGTTAAAAATAGCATCATTTTTTTCGATCCCGTTTGAAAACGTTTGCCGCCTTTTCGACTACGGTGGACCAAACGCGCTGAAATAATTTTTTTTTATTCTGCTTTAAATTGCCCCCCCCCCCATTTTGGGGAGCCTGGCCCCCACACACATACACATTAAAAACCAAACTCATACAAATGGTCACCCATCTGGTACTGGCCAGCCTCAGCTTAATAATACATTGAAATTTTCGTCACTGAAAAATAAGTTTTTTTGACCTGTTTGGTCTTCCATAGTTTTCTTCTTATAAAACGCAAACGTAAACAGAGTCGATCTAGACTCTACATCGACGCGAAATATCTGGTTACCTATATGAATAAGTGGAATTATTTGAAATTCAGGTACTTATATTATATTTTTGCATATTCTCTTAGAAAATCATCCTAAATCTTAGTTAGACAATAAATAAATAAATTAATTATTTCCAAAACCTTTTTTTTTTTAATATTTAAGTACGTTTTTTGTGCAAGACAAAAAATGTCAATTGTTAACTTTTTGGGAAAATTTAACATTTAAAATTTAATTAAAAATAGTAGAAAAAAGTTTTACATTATTCTGTTTTCTATATGATAAAATTCAGGGTTTTATCTTTCTGGAAAAAAAAATAGTTACTCAGAAATAATGGATTTTAATAAATGTAATTTAGTCTTAAAAAACAACAACAACTTGATTTTGCGGCCATTTTTGGCGGTGCCTAATTTATATATACAAAAAAAAAAACAACTTTGAAAATTAAACATTTCTTTAAAAGTGTATTGTTGTCTTACGCTTTTACTAATTCGTGGAAATGCGTGCCCTTTCTCACGCCGTCTCCACAACTCTTCCATTAGATGGGAATAGAACAAATTTTCATATTTTTTTATATTAATTATATATTTTATATTAATTACACATATTTTTATTTGAAAACTTTAATAATTTTTATTTTTATTATAAAATTAATAATTTGTAATATTCGTGATTTGACGGTGTAAAATACTGATGTCACCCTTCTGGAGTTGTTGAACTTTGCCGGACTTAACTGCAAAACTGCCAAAAAATACTTTTCTTAAAAATAAATAAAAGCATAGTTAACGAGAAAAAAGAAAAATACGAAACAAAAGTGAAAGTAAAAACACTTCCGGGGGGGGGGAGCACAATCAATTAAGAAATGTTTAATCATTATATTTTTTTTTTTACATGGGGGTCACCACTTATCAAGGCCCGGAGGCAACTCAGGGATAAGGGTTATTGCGTGTACAGTAATCAATGAGATAGTATTGTAGTAATCATTAGTATTGGAGATTTGATAAAGTGTCTTACTTAAGGGGGCGGTTTGTCAGGAATTTGTTTATGTTGGATTTGAAGACATCCAAGTTATAGTCAGGTGGGAAACAGGCGAACGGAAGAGAGTTCCGCAATCGTGCACTTCTGAGAAAGAAGCTCTGCTCATGGAATCTACGTTTGGATTTAGGCACAGATAAAGAGTGGGGAAAATTATTTATTAACTTGAATAACATTAACTATTCTCCCCACTAAAGTTGGTTTGTCATAAGGTAGACTTAAATGTGGAGTAGCGTATCGCAGGGCAATGAATAGGACAAAAACAATGTTCAAATCCTCGGTGGAACGCCCCACCCTAACACCCCTGGAGTTCGTATTGAGATGATGGATTTATCTATCCCACAGCTAGATGCGACACTAGGGTCGGAAAGTGGGATTGAAGAGCTAGCGCCCATGAAGAGGAGCACTCTGGCCTACAAAAAATGCCTTGCCAGCCGCCCCGGCATTCTCCGGTAGAGGCGTCTCGGGCCATTTTGTTTCAAACTAACACCTCAAAGAGAGGCGACAAAATCTTAGAGGGTGATCCTGGTCCTCGTAGAAATGGACGGGACCAGCAACATACCGCAATCAACAGAGGGAAGTGCCATTTCAAAAATTGTTGATTTGGGGGGGGGGGGCTTGAAGGAAAAAATCCCCTGGTGAGGATTGGGATGATCATTTGGTAGAAATTGGGGAGCAACAGCACGTGGATAAAATAACACTGAAAGAAAATGTACCGCTTAAAAATGTTCATATTCAAGTGATTATGACGATGTTATAAGAGTTCTTTTAGGCAGATTTAAATTAAAAAGTTTTTTTTGTTGTTGTTTTTTAATTTAAACGATTCATACTTACAAAACTTTAAACGTTGCCTTAAGGAGAAGTACTTTCCAACACTCTGGAAAACCTCCTCAGTATGCCCTGTATTTAAGAATTCAGGTGATAAGTCCTCTCCCTCTCAGTACAGGCCAATAAGTCTCCTGTGAGCCATGAGTAAGCTGCTGGAGTCGATATTAAATAGAGCAGTAGTCAACCACCTCAGTAAAAATAACCTTCTTAGTGACATGCAATATGGTTTTCGTTCTGCTAGATCTACAGCAGATGTGCTAACGGTTATATCTCATAGGATTAGTGAATCTCTTTACAAAGGCTTCATTTCCAGGGTAATTTCTCGACATATCAAAGGCCTTCAAGGTATGGCATAAGGGCCTACTTCACAAGATTTCCAGCTACGGTATAACTGGAAATGTTTTCTCAATTATTAAATCATTTCTCTCTGATAGGCTCATAAGAGTAGTGGTTAATGGGCAAAAATCAGAGGCCCACAGTATTAATGCTGGAGTCCCTCAGGGGTCCATCCTGGGCTCAACTCTCTTCCTGATCTACATCAATGATCTCCCAAAACACATACTTAAATCATTCATTAACATCTATGCTAATGACACAACCATCTATGGCAACACATCAAAGGCCGTAAATGATAAAGTTCTGATTCTCTCTCCTCTGATCTTGAGCGCGTGGTACAGAGGGGGAAGAGGTGGCTGATTACTTTTAATGCATCTAAAACCAAGCTCCTATCTTTACATCATCAACGTTCTGATGGTGGGATCCTTCTACAGCTCCAGAAGATATCTCACTACTGATGCAATTCTCTATCTGTATAAAAGCCAAGTACATCCAAAGATGGGGTACTACTGCCACATCTGGGCAGGAGCTGCTAAAAACAGCCTATCCTGCCTTGACAGAGTACAAAATAGACTTTGTGGCTTAGTGGGGGGTGCCCTTTTCTCTTCCCTGCAACCTCTCTCCCACAGAAGAGACATTGCGAGCCTGTCTTTGTTTTATCGTTATTTCCATGACAAATGCTCATCTGAGCTCCAATCTTTGGTCCCTCATCGCCAATCTTTCACGATAAACACCTGTCTAGCTGAAACCACTGTCATTAATTTTCCCCCAGTTTATCGGTGTCTAAATCAAAATGTAGATTCCATGAGCAAAGCTTTTTTTCTTAGAAGTGCACAGCTATGGAACTCTGTTCCGTTTGCCTGTTTCCCACCTGACTACAACTTGGATGTCTTCAAGTCCAACATAAACAAATTCCTAATGAACCGCCCTCTTAAGTAAGACCCTTTATCAAATCTCCAATACTAACGATTACTACAATACTATCCCATTGATTACTGTACACGCAACAACCCTTATCCCCGAATGGCTTCCGCGCCTTGATAAGTGGTGACCTCCATGTAAAAAAAAAAAGATTCTATATTCACCAATTAATGTTTTGATTACTTAGAAAAAATAAACTTTAATGCCGTGCAAACGTTGAAAAGAAAGGAACAAGGTATTGGCACTTAATGATTGGTTCCCATTTGTCGTGACTTTGTACAAAGTTTATTGATCAAACAGAACAATTAAATTAAGATTATAAACATAATTCCTAGATTTTTTATAGGGTACTTTTAGAAGAAATTGTGGTAAAATTTTACTTTAAGGCCAGTCTCACGTTCGTATATAACAAAATTTTTTGTTGGTTTCGGTGTGCTAAAAACGAATCTGCAAACCGTTTGCGTCACAAACAAATAGTTTACATGATATGAAGAAATTACTTTTTCGAAAAGTGGTTGATCACTTCCGCGTAGATTTAACTTAAAATGAGCACCCACTTTCTGGCCAGCTGAGAGAGGGGGCATTTTTTTTTTTTAAGTGTTTATTAGCTAAAAGGTTTTTTTCAATTTCTTTTTCTGTTTTCATCTTTCAATAAAGACACAAGGAAATTAAGAAATAAAGAAAAATCAGTATTATTTTACTTTAAGGCTCATCTCCAATTCGTATTAAAAAAAAAAAAAAAAAAAAAATATTTTTTTGTAGTTTTCGGTGTGCTTTAAAAGAATATGGTAACCGTTTCTGTCGCAAATTTATCGTTTGTATGGTATTAACCCCTGAAGTCCAAGACTATTTTCCATTTCAAAGCCCAGCCTCCATTTACGCAACGCGCGAGCATAAACGAAGACTGTTAAATGTGCACAGTGTAGTATTGGCGAAAATTTTAAATTAGATGAAAAACAAGTAGTTTTCCAAATATGAAGCCATGTAATTCTATGTTATCACGGCTGGCCATTTTTGTATGCGCAAGAGATGGTATTAACCCTTGAACTTGGGACTCTTTTCCATTTCACAGCCTAGCCTTTGTTTACGCTACGTGCGAGAATTTTAATTTTTCTCCAATACAAGGCAGTTTGGTATGCGAGTGCACATTTAACAGTCTTCGTTTATGCTCGCACATAGCATAAACGAAGGCTAGGCTGTGAAATGGAAAAAAATCCCAGAGTTCAGGGGGTTAATACCATGCAAACGAAATCAAACAAAAAACAAACTTTTTAGCCAATATACACACAAAAAATGCCCCCTCTCTCAGGTGGCCAGAAAATGGGTGCTCATTTTAAGTTAAATTTACATGGAAAAGTGATCAACCACTTTTCGAAAAAGTAATTTCTTTATATCATGGAAACTATTTTTTTGTTGCAGCACAAACGGTTTGCAGATTCGTTTTTAGCACAACGAAATCTACAAAAAACATTTTGTTATATACGAACTTGAAACGGGCCTTAAAGTAAAATAATACCGAAATTGTCGGTACTTATGCAGAGAAGGCACAGTGTTAAATTTTTTAAATAGTATTTTCAAGTTATAACGGGTTTCTAAATAACATTATTTCAGCACGGTAACTTCTCTACATAAGTACCGAATTGTCTGAGGTTGAATATAGCAGTTTTAATGTAAAACATTTTAAGAATAATTTACTTCTACAGTTTATCGCCATTTTTTCGGGTACCTGTTAAAATCAGAGGAAGAAATCGGTATTTTAAACTGTGACCGAAGTAGGAAATAAATTGGTACTCCTTTGGCGTTGAGTTCCATGGCGACCAGCATAAAAAAACACGCGTCGCTCCCTTCCTGACGCAAGCGCACGTAACATTTTTTTTTTTTTCATTTACTGACGTTGTCGTAGTAACTAAACGATTATTTGTCACATTATTTATTTTGAAAAAAGTGTTACTTTTTATGAATATTAAAAGAAAAAAAGTTACGGTACTGGTCGCGGTAAGAGTTCCCTGCCGAACACCCTCAAAAAACAATAACTTCTCCCCGCGCAGCCGCAAAGGACATGTTTTAGTTGCCATAGTAACAACACTTTTTATCGACATTGTTTTACTGTTTATGAATATTGAAATAAAAGACATTACTACACATTTATTAATATCTCACTTTTAATCACTTTTATCGACTTTTTAAAACTTTTTTTTACTCTTTTTAAATGACAACGTTAATGTTTATGAATATTGAAATAAAATATATTACTACACATTTATTAATATCTTTTTTTTACTGTTTATGTGTCAATTTTATCGACTTTTTCTTTTCTTATATTGAAATATTATATATATGAAATATTGAAATTATTCTTATATTGAATATTGAAATAAAAGACATTACTACACATTTATTAATAATATCT
Organism: Euprymna scolopes; assembly: GCF_053919585.1. Taxonomy (NCBI): domain Eukaryota; kingdom Metazoa; phylum Mollusca; class Cephalopoda; order Sepiida; family Sepiolidae; genus Euprymna; species Euprymna scolopes. The sequence continues at coordinate 34,266,806 of NC_136490.1, read as the reverse complement.
TTTTTTTAAGTCGATAAAAGTGACACAAACAGTAAAACAGTAAAAAAAAAAAAGATATTAATAAATGTGTAGTAATGTCTTTTATTTCAATATTCAATATAAGAATAATTTCAATATTTCATATATATAATATTTCAATATAAGAAAAGAAAAAGTCGATAAAATTGACACATAAACAGTAAAAAAAAAAAAAAAAAAAGATATTAATAAATGTGTAGTAATATGTTTTATTTCAATATTCATAAACATTAACGTTGTCATTTACCGTAATGTCTTTTATTTCAATATTCATAAACAGTAAAACAATGTCGATAAAAAGTGTTGTTACTATGGCAACTAAAACATGTCCTTTGCGGCTGCGCGGGGAGAAGTTATTGTTTTTTGAGGGTGTTCGGCAGGGAACTCTTACCGCGACCAGTACCAAAGTTACTAAGCATTTATTAATGTCTCACTTTTACAGACATTTGTTTTTAAATTTCTTTTTAAATGACTTTTTTTTAATAGCATTTGCGGATGGGTATGCCGACATGTTATTTCAATTTCTTTTTAAATGACGACTTTTTATCGACTTTTTTTAATAGCATTTGCGGATGGGTAAAAAAAAAAACGAAAAAAAAATAACTAAACCATTTACTGACATTTGACTTTGATAACATTTGTTAAAAATATTTGTAAAAGTGAGAAATCATCAGTAAATGGTTTAGTTATTTTTCGTTTTTTACCCATCCGCCAATGCTATTAAAAAAGAGAAAGTCGATAAAAAGTCGTCATTTAAAAAGAAATTTAAAAACAAGTGTCTAATAAATGTTTAGTAATTTTTCTTTTAATATTCATAAAGAGTAAAACTTTTATTCAAAATAAATAATGTGACAGATAATCGTTTAATTACTACGACAACGTCAGTAAATAAAAAAGTGTCACGTGCGTTTGCGTCAGGAAGGGCGCGACGCGTGTTTTTTTATGTTAGTCGCCATGGAACTCAACGCCCAAGGAGTACCAATAACATTATTTTTTTTTTAATTACAAAATTGTTTTATTATAATTATATTTTCTTACGGAAACTTTTCAATAATTGTCTTTACAATTATACTTTGATAAAGTTTTATACAATAAATGTTTGGATTTGGTGCTCGGCCAGTTTAAACAATTATGAATATGTCATTTTCATTTTCTGTTTTTAATAATAAAAATATATATTCGTTTCACGAAAAACTTTCCCATTTTCATCGAAACAATTACGGATATATGTTCTTTCATTTTTCTTTTTTCATGGTTCTTTCCGGAAGTAATGAGTATCTAGTATTTTTGTTATTTATTTCCTACTTAGGTCATAGTTTAAAATACTGATTTCTCCCTGTGATTCTAATGACAGGTGCCCGAAAAAAAATGCGTCTCCATTTTCGGCGATAAACTGTAGAATTACTAAGAATAAACGGGATTAATTCAGAATAATGGTTAAATTTCGAAATTTATAACGAAATGTGTTCCAGCATTGATGCAATGATGCATTAACAAATGGTAAGAATTCATCGATAGTAAACACGGACTAGTTCCGTGCATGGTGAATACAATGGAGTTGCACGTGCAGCTTCTTTTATTTATTGCTTAAACGGTCTTCATCTCTGATTAAATTTTGCTGAATAAATATCCCCTTCGTTAACCTAAAATCCGGAACGAAATAAAAATCATTTTCAGTTTAATTAACCTGAATTAGGATTAAATGCAAAAGTTTGTCTTATGTTGTTCTTTCTTTAGGTATTTTTTAGATTAGGTCCACCTCCAATTTTCTTTTAAATGACAACTTTCGTAGGTTTTCGACTATGCTGAATACCTAAATTGCATTGAAAATTTGCAGAAATAAGTAGTTATCGCGATATAAAAAGTTGTATTATGCATTGTATTCTTTGGCGGCCATCTTTTTTACGCGTGTGCAGTGTGAGTAGCTTTGTTTATGCCGTGCGCACGCGCGTAAAAATGGCCGCCAAAGAATACAATGCATAATACAACTTTTTATATCTCGATAACTACTTATTTCTGCAAATTTTCAATGCGATTTTCGTATTCAGCATAGTCGAAAACTTTTAAAAGTCGTCATTTAAAAGAAATTTGTTGAGGTGGACCTAATCTGAAAATTTACTTTTCTTTTTTGGGGGGTGGGGTTGAGATTGACAGTCTAAAAAAAAAAAAGTGATAAATAGGGGTTTTCCCCCCTTGTTTTAATAGGTACCTTTCGAGATAAAATCTTAGTATTATGCATGTAATTTAAAAAAAATTAAAATGGAGTTTTACTAGAACTGGAAGTGTATTTGTATCGCTCAAGTTTAAAATAAAATGTCTTCACTGATACGTTCGTAATGCGAAACGTTCTTATTGTCACACACTGTATACATATTATCGTCTATACACTAATTTTATTCGAATTTTTGAAGAAATTGTTTATACGTTGAACTATAAGTAGAACTTCCAGGTTAATATTTTTCAGGGGTAAAGCAACCAACGAGGTTAATGCAAGAGTGCTCAATACGGAAGTAGGGTATTGTTTTACATCTTATGTAAAAATAAAAAGTTTATACACACACAAAATCGCCTATACATTAATTTATTCGAATTTCTGAAAAAAATTGTTTATACCGTCAATCTCAAGATTTTTTTTCAAAAATTCAAATAAATTGTGTGCGTAAGTTTAAATTAATTATACAGGTCCTTTTCATGTTTTTTTTATTAGAATTAAAGTGTAATATTTTTTCGGCTTAAAGATTATAGTAATCTTTCGCAGAGAATTTATGATACTTATGCATTTATGTTACCGCGCTAAAATAGTAACATTTAGAAACCCATTCTTAACATACGGGAAAGGAAAGGCGTCTCCATTTTCGGCATTTTTTTCGTTCTAACTCATACTTTCACACTACTTTAATTTCAAAGTAAATAAACGCTTTAAAATAAGTTAAGACAATACTCATCCCGATAGGTGAAAGAAAAGAGTAACGTGTCTTGCCTTTCGTAAGGATTATTTATTGTATATTTTTAAACCCCTTTTTCTCTGTTTGCTCGCTATAGCAAAAAAAAAAAAAAAAAAAAGTCTTATTTATTTTATGCTTTTTTTATTAAATATATTTTGTCGTCTTAAAAAAGTAACAAATTTAAGAGCTAATATATACACACACATATATATATATATATATTATATAAATAAATTTTTAAGGTCTGAGATAAACTATAACTATATATTTTAAAACTACATTACCTTGGGTATTTGGATAAATACAAAGAGAAAGCATTATTAAGAGGGGAAGGGATCTGCGTTTGCTCTTCACACCGATAATTAAAAAAAAAAAGTATTACGACTTTAACTTGAAAAATAAAAATGAGAGCTTCAAGGTTTATGGCAGGAGTACACAGATGCTCATCGATTAGTATGGTACATGCGGGGAAGGGAAAAAAAAACCCACAAAAAAAAACCCTAAAAATGTATCCCCCCCCCCCCCAAAAATAATGTTATGAATTGGGCGCATAAATATATAGGGCTCCTCATTCAATCCCGAGCATCGCCGGATCTTTCTGTTCGTAAATCAATAGAATTAAAAGAATTTGAGAAGTGTCGAATCCATTCAAATATCTAAGGGGAGGGGGTAGAGAGAGAGTAACTTAACTAAAATCAATGAATATCGCAAACTAAAAGAGAAAGTTAAGATACAGGTTTAATATGAGAAAGTAGAAAATGGGTCAGGATGCTTGCTTTCTTTTACCAAGTGTAACTAAAAACTGGAGATGGCACACCAGTCTCAACCAATAACCAAAAGCAAATGGGTTAGGGAGGCAAGAAGATGGGAGAGGGTATCGCCACACAAGAATGTAAAAGATTTGCTAAGATATACAAATCAAAATAAAGAAAAAAAAGGCAAACCAATTCAATTTGTTGTTTTTTTTTTTTGTTGTTTTGTTTTTTTTGTTTTTTATTCAGATGGTTTCCATTTACTTGTTCCCCCGGCCTCAAAAATAAAGTTAGGCACAAGGTCAGTAAATGTGGGGAAAATCCAGCTCCCAAAAAAAGACCATTCTGACCAACTGGGGGGGGGGGTAGTTCTCTCCCACTGCAAGAACTGTGACACCAAGGTCGGAAAGTAGGATTGAGAAGTCAGCGCCCCCGCCCCGGAGGAGGAGCACTCTGGCCTACAAAATGTGCCTGAGCAGCCCCATCGGCATTTCCCCAGTAAGGGTGCCTTATGCGATTAGCAATAAACTAGTCCATTTTCAAAGAGAGAAGGCAAAGCCTGGTAGGGTAGACCCCCTAAAGATGCTTCCACAGAATTTGAACCTAACTAAATCGACTTTTTGCCGGACTCAACCAAAACAGAGTTAGTTTAGGATCAGATTATGTTTTTAGTTAAAGTTTTGTTCAAATTTCGTTGAAGTCAAAATTGCCTCAAAAGATTAAGTGTAATAATCGTTAAAACAAATTTGATTTTCTGAACATTTGTAAATAAATCAGCGAACATTCCAAAGTGGCTTTTACAAAAACAATGAATTTCCAAGAAAATAAAATGTCAGTACTAACATTTGTTTGCGCTTTTTTACCAGAGAAATACGAAACAAAGCAGTTTAGTGAGATATATATTCTTTTATTTTGGCTAAAAAGTTGGTTCTTCTTTAGAATAGTGGATTCTCTCGAGTAATACTATAGAGGGGGGGTAAGATAACAAATTATTATGAAACTTAATACTGTACTTTTACCAAAAAAAAAAAAAAAAAAAAGAAAGTTAAGATGTATATTTAATTTAAGAAAGTAGAAAATTAATGATTATTCATAAATTTAAAGGCTTCGAAATTACTTTCGAACTTTTAAAGATCCCGAAGAAATCGTCGGAGTGAACATTTGTTTTTTTAATGTCCGACACAATATTTTACGCAAACTTCAACAGTCGAAAATTATTTCGATTGATTTAATGCGGACAAAAAGTAATTTCTGGTCAGAATTAAAGTTTAGATTGAAGGCAAGGGTTAGAATTGTTTCGAAATGTTTTAGAGAAGGATCGATAATTTGAATTATTCGAACTAATATTATCATACTGGTTGTTAGCCACAATGTTTTGATCAATACAATCTCAGACTTTCTTCAGGTGCATCTTTTCGAACTGGACACATGGCGTAACGGGTAATAGCGTTGGTTAATCAGTTCGATGCTTATTCAAATTGGCACTTAGGCGGTAATTATAAGAATTATAAGTAAAAAATAAAAAAAATACAGAAAATTTTTTATGGTGTACGTACTCGTTACAGAACGAAGATGTCAAATTCCAAAAATTACGTAAATCGATCAAGTAGGGTTTTTTTAACTAAGAAAAAAAAAATCAAAATTTACGATTTTCAGCGATTTTACTACTAAACTGTATTGAATATAAGGCCGATTTTTGACCTCGGCACTTCGATTTGAGTTGTCACCCTCTTGTTTATTTCATCATGTCCGATGAAAACATTACGACTTGCTTAGTTGTAAAATTTTATTTTCTTGAATAAAAAAAAAATACTTGATTTTTTTTTTAATATGACATTTCTGTAACATCAGACTTTTTTTTTTTTTTTTGTATTTTATTTACTTTTAATTGCCGCCATAGGTGCCAATTTGAATAATCACCTTAAGTTTTATGCGAATCTTCAGTAAACCAGTTTTTCCCTACGTATTTTAGGGCGTTAAAAACAAAAGGTACTACAACAAAAAATAAATCATTAGAGATGGGAGGGATTCTATAAAATTATCGAATCTTCGTGTAAGGAGAGTACAGTTCAATCCTTACTACAGTCGATACTACTCGGTCATGGTTGATTGAATGATAACAATCTACCTTGTGAACTAAAATTAAGGATTCTGGTGAAATGTTTAAGTCGTGTGCACTCGGTCGGAGGTTACATAGGCTGAATCGAAGTTGTATTGATTCTGAATTTAATAACCAAGATGGGAAAACCGATTCGAATAGCATATAGATATGAAAACAAATGTTTCCTAAGTTCAAAATAAACCCAAAATTTCGTTCACGTCCCAGAACGAGTGTTTAAAAAAAAAAAAATAAAAAAAAGGGAACCATTTTAATTTCATTGCGGTCTGTGTTATATACAAATCAAAAGTGTCATTTAATAATAATCTTCTCTAAAAAGTCAGTAATATTAATCATTAAAAAAATATAAATAAATTAGTTTAATATTTTAGAAAAGATATTTGTTTTGTTTTTTTTGTGAGTAATTTAAGAAAATACTAAGTTTCCACAAAAACACTTAAAGAGGATCATTTTAAATTATTTTTTTTTAATAATTATTCGCTAAATATATAGCATTTATAGATATATAAAAACAAATTATTTAGACATTTAACTCGTCTAACTGAAACGACATGCGCTCGTATCGACTCATAATTCTACTAAGAGTTGTAGTACTACAAGATCTACATCGGGCCTCCGAATTTGCGGCGGCAAAAACATGGCTTACCTTCTCTAACTTTTCGAAATAATCCCTTAAAAACGGTACAGGATTGTCAGGCCTGCTAATGCACAGCTGTACAATGCAATCCTTGAGTATTTGCTGGACGTTGTGTCGTTGTACGTATACTTCACACTCGCGAAGACTTTGTTCATCGTCTGCATTGGCCGCCATCTTGGCACACCATATGCGAGGTAGATGGAACGCAGGCGCGAGAGAGATTAAATCCGGTTGGTCGTTTGTTGACAGGGACGATGTCGATCAGCCAATCGCTGAGCTCGTTTTTAAAATGACCGCGACTCGCAAACATCGATTTTAACACCCCGCCCTCTTCTTATTATTCCTTTTATTTACATTTTTTTTAATTAATATTAAATGTTTTAAGCATGTTTACATTGGTGATGGCTTTATTTAATTATCAGATTACTTATCAAATGTAAAATTTATTATTAGTAATTTATTACTCGGGTCCTGTTCGGTTAGTATTTGATATCATCAAATATAATTTCTTAACTATGACAGACATTGGTTGATAAACATATTTCACAAGGATTTCTAAAGTCAAAGGCTTTCACAAAGTCAGAATACGTTGTGATATCATTATATGTGTGTATGTGTGTGTGTGTGTGTGTGTGTGTGTGTGTGTGTGTGTGTGTGTGTGTGTGTGTGTGTGTGTCTGTACATATATCTCACTCTCTACCTCATGTTGCTATTTAAATATATATATATATGTGTGTGTGTGTGTTTGGAAAAGATCATACACACACACACACATATATATATATATATATATATATATATATATATATATATGGTAAAACTGGTAATCAGTAAAAACCTGAAGAGAGTGCTCAATACTATTGCAGAGCAAATATATGTTTTATTTTTTTATTACCATTTTATCTGTTTGGCTACATATGTTTCAGATGTTGGACTGTGTTTACAGTCAGGCCTTACAGAACTTCTGTAAGGTCTGACGAGGCTGTTAGACCGTAAACATAGCCCAACATCTGAAACATATGTAGCCAAACAGATAAAACGGTAATAAAAAAATAAAACATATATATATATATATATATATATATATATATATATATAATATAAAACTGAATGTGTGTGTGTGTGTGTGTGTGTGTGTGTGTGTGTGTGTGTGTGTGTGTGTGTGGTCACGAATAGGCTCCTATATGGTTGACTATTTAAAAAAAGACTGATCACATATAATGATAGAAGATGTATCAAGACACAGGAATGGGTATGTTTTATCTGGCAGAATGGTGGTTCATAAAAATTGTGGGGTCTGCGTTCGCGCCTGGTCCACAAAGTATGGAAATAAAAAATTTTGAAATTAAAAAAAAAACGTTTACAAGTGTTTTTGATATAGATGTACATAAGAATACTTTGATAAGTATGTTTTAACTTTAATAGGGATGGTATAACAAAATTGTATGGTCTGCGTTCACGCCTGGCCTTCAGAGAATGGAAATAGGCACAAACTTTAATAAAGACTTTTCATATCTATCTGCATAAGTATACTTTGATAATTATGTTTCAGTTTGAAGAAATATGGCATAATAAAATTATGGAGTGTTCGTTCGCACCTGCCCTCCATAGAATGTAAATATGTCACAAAGTTTAACAAGGTTTTTTAATATGGATCCACAGAATATTGTGATCAGTGTTTAAGTGTGAACAGGTATGGTATAATAAATTATGGGGTTTATCTATTTTATTTTTACTTTCACCATATTTTGCTTTGGTTTTAATACCCCCAAATTCAACCCAAATTTACAACCCTTCCTTTTCATAACCTATCATACTTTCATAAATCAGAGTCCATTTTCTGTAGGCTATTTTTGAACCCAGTCAACGACGGGTACTTTTGCTAGTATATATATATATATATATATATATATATATATATATATATATATATATATATATATATACCTGTACTGTATTGTACTTATCAAAAATGACGTTACTTGTATCTATTGAATATACATATTAACCCTTCTGCCATCTACAATATCCAGAGCTTGTACAACAATTTTAGTTAATTTGTAATATCAAACCATTCTGTAACACATTATCCTATTCCTAAGCCAACATAAAAATAAAAAGGAAAAAAAAATTATTTATTTATTTATTTATTCTTTTCTCAATTATAAATTTAAAGGGAAAAAAAATTAAGCCATATTAACTCCTTCCAACAGACCTGTTTGCAAATATAGCTGCGTCCACTGCATGAATTCTTACTCACCCCCTCCTTCAGTAACAAACAATGAAATAGCATGTCCCGTAATCACTTTGAGGAGTATAATTTCTCAGTAGATATATGACCTTTATAAACTAACCCAGTAACAACACTAACCACCCACACAGAAATATCTGGATTAGAACCCAGGCGTGGGGCAAACCCTCTCGGTGCTGATGGACCCATAGATCTTCCCAGGTTATCCGTCTAGGAGAAGGAAAACTCTGAAGCTAAAGGGGAGGAAGGCCTCTCCAGTCTTGGATGACTGCTGTCCTAGAGCTGGTGACTCAAACAAATTACCGGTCTGCAAACCTAAACTGCTTAAGGAGTAGATAGGCACTGTCTATCGCCCAGCTTCCATACTCCTTCTTTGTCTATTAGCCAGGCATAGAGGTCGAATCGCACGGAGTCGACAGAAACACTCAGTGGTCGATCTGTTTTCCTGACTAGCGCAATGAACGCCGTTTTTCCCCACTCCCCAATACATCCGATCCCTTAAACTGGGCACTTGGGAGTGCTTGAATGCTGTAATGCCAGTGCAAGCAGATTGGGTTGACCATCATCTGATGGGTTGAGGGTACCAGATAGACAGTTTCTGGCTGCTGTTCCCGACTGGTAGTACAGAAGCCCTAAGTCTTTGGTAGCGCTTAGAGCGGCTGCTCCATCAACAGTTGTATAATATTGGGATGTTTGTAGTGCCATGTCGTGCATGGAAAGAGACTCTGCACTCATCCCCAGTGAGCTATCCTGAGGCCACAATCCTAGTAGATGGAGGGACAGCTGATGGTCTGCTTGTGTTGCATGTCTGGTATTCTGCATAACCACTTGCTCAGCACCCCTTACCTAAACTGAAACTCTTAAAAATAAAAATGACAGTACATTCAAAAATTACGCTAAAACCAGGCCAAAACTCAAACAAAACCAACCAGCCTTCTCTCTTGAGGCTTACATTTACGAACATCTGTGGGCTTAGAACTAATTTAAATGATGTTGAAGCATTTCTCCTAACAAACACCCCGGATATCTTAGCACTAAGTGAAACTAACCTACACTCCTCCATCCCCTCTAATTACTTTAACATGCCTGGATGTCTCCCACTCTTCCGTAAGGATACTGACAGACATATGCATGGGCTTCGAGTCTACATTCGAAACACCCTCCCCTTGACTAGAGAAACTAAACTAGAATCAGACGATCAAGCCTTTGTGCTTTAGACTTAACATGCAACATAATATTAGCTACTTTTATTTTCTCTACCGCTCTTCCTTGACCCAGGACTGTACCCTCATAAACAAAGTCTCTGACAGCATAGATACAGCACTTTCCCTCAACACTAGTGCACAAGTACATGTATTTGGTGACTTCAATGTCCACCACAGCAACTGGCTTGGATTCTCTACTTACACAGACGCAGCTGGTACCACAACACATAACTTCTCTATATCTCATTCCCTATCATAGATGGTTACATTTCCAACCTGTTTCCCAGACCAGCAAGAACAATACGCATCACTTCTAGATCTGTTTCTGACCACAGTTCCCGATGACTGTGTAACGAATGCCACAGCCCTCTAGGGAACGCCGATCATGCAGTGGTAATGGTTGAAATTGCCCTAAACTCTAGAACCAAAACTGAACCACTGCTCAAAACAACGAGATATTATAAAAAAGGCTGACTGGGAAGCCATCAGGGATCTCATCAGGGACGCTCCATGGCAAAATATTTTTTCACTTCCTGCTGAACATTGTGCAAATGAGACCACTGAATGGTTCAAAACGCCAGTTGAAGCAGATGTTCCCACGCGCAAATTCTTTAGCAAGCTCCACTCTCCCCAATGGTTTACTTCTACTTGTGCAGCTGCCATAGCGCAAAGGCAGCATGTGTACCGCAAATTTAACCGACATAAGTTCAGATCAAACAGACAGAAGTATATAGAAGCCAGAAATAACTGTAAGAGAGAAATAGCGACAACTAAGAGAGAATTTACTGAAACCACCATTAAACGCATTGAAGCACAGAAATTTGGAACCCATGACTTCTGGAAAATCTACAACAGTGTAGAAAATAATGGGCAATCAACAATTTCCACGCTATCCAACAATCATGAGGTTGTTTGCTCTGCAACTGAGAAGGCTAACATGTCTGCCAGTCGGTTTACCTCTAACTCCACACTGGACCCTGCTAACCACCCCCTCCCTGACTTTCCTTTGCAGACAGATGCCACACTAGATGATCTGAAAATCACCCCTTCTCAGATGCATGCTATCATAAGAAATCTTGACACTGCAAAAGCATGTAGACCTGATCTCATCCCAGCTGTGCTATTAAAAAAGTGTGCCGCCGAAGTAGCTCCAGTTCTCTCCAAACTTTACAACAAATGCCTTAATGAATCTTGCTTTCCTGCCTGCTGGAAAACTGCTTCTGTGGTACCAGTTTTCAAGAATTCTGGTGAAAGAACTGACCCATTAAATTATCGCCCCATTAGCCTCCTCCCATTTTTCACCAAAATATTTGAGTCCATAATTAACCAAGCTCTAGGCCATCACCTTACAGATGCTAAACTTCTTACTGACCAACAATATGGATTTAGGCAAGCCCTTTCCACAGCAGACATCCTAACTGTAATCTCAAAACGTATATGCCATTCACTGGACAAAGCGGGGGAGGGTAGAGCGGTAGCTCTAGATATATCTAAGGCTTTTGACAGAGTATGGCATGAGGGTCTTCTCAAGAAAATCAGATCATACAGTATCACTGAAAGAATACATAACATAATTAAATCCTTCTTAGATAAGAGAAAAATCCAGGTTGTCCTTGACGATCGTGCATCTAAACAATGTGATATAAATGTAGGAGTGCCTCAGGGGTCTATCCTTGGACCTCTGTTATTCCTAATATTCATAAATGACCTCCCTGACAAAATTGTCTGTGAGATGGGTATATATGCTGATGACATCATGCTCTATAACAGACACGACAGGAAAACAAATGAACACATATCTAAAGAAATGGCAGAAACACTAGAGGATAACCTCCAATCCGTAGTGGAATAGGGACAAAAATGGATGGTCACATTCAATGCTGCCAAGTCTAAACTTGTTTCCTTCAATAATTACAAGAAACCTTCCCTACCACCAATAGAAATGGCCAATTATTCTTTATCTGAAAGTACATCTTTTAAACTCCTCGGCCTAACGTCGCCAATCTGATAGGTCCTGAACTGTCATCTAAACTTCAGCCTCTGTCCCATCGACGAAATGTTACATCCCTCTGCCTGTTCTACACGTACTTTAACAGTGAATGCTCTGTCGAACTGCAAGCACTTGTTCCCCCCACAACGTAAATACCCACGACAATCCTTTCAAGCAGAAAAATCCCACCCCTTCACAGTAGAGATCCCTAGGTGTAAGAGAGCCTTTTACACCAGCAGTTTCTTCCCCAGAACCGCTAGACTTTGGAATTCCCTTTTGCGTCCCTGCTTCCCCAACTGTACTGACATGCAGAAGTTCAAGTGTAACGTGAACCGACATCTTGCTGCCCAACTCCCTACACAGTACCCCTGATTCTTATGTACCTGATAGTAGCCCCCTACAACAAAGTGATAATGTGCCTTGTTTGGGGTGAAAATGCAATTAAAAAAATGTATATATAGTCATCCACATACAGTACTGTTTCATAACTCATCAGTGCGGTTAGACGAGCAACTACCTCAAGACAGGATCGAAACCCGATCGTCCACATGACTGTCAGAGCTTCTGACTTTTAGGCTGTATGGCTGCTACTATGCAGGCAGTGAATTAACAATGTTTTGGCATTGTCCAAATAACTAAGCTCAATTTGTTTGCACAAAGAGAATGGTAATTTGTATATCACTTCCCAATATGCTCAACCTAAGATAGCATCATCCACATACAGTACTGTTTCACTGTTTCTCAGCTCATCAGTGCGGCTAAATAAGCAACTATCTCAAGCCAGGATCAAAACCTGATTACTCAAACGGCAGTCGGAGCTTCTAACCGTTAGGCTATATGGCTGCTGCTATGCGGGCACCGTCATCCAAATATAGTACTGTTTCGCTGCATTACAGCTCATTATTGCAGCTAAACCACCACCTTTCCCTAGCCAGAGATTGAACCTACAACCATTGAGCTGATAGTCGGCAGTCCTTACCTCCGGCCATATATAACTATGTTCCTATAATTTTTTTTTTTCTTGCATATTTGTATTCATATTAAAAACCCGTTTTCTATTTATTAGTATTTATTTTATTCCCCACGGAAGCAGAAAATGACATGAGGTTGTTTTTAATGTGGGGGAAAACCAGCTCCCCCCCCCCCGAAAAAAAAAAAAGGCAAAAGAGGCACTCTGGTAGGGACCAAAAATAATAATTGTCTTAGTATAGAGGGTTTCCCCTTCATTGACTGAGACAAATTAACTTAAGTGTAGCATCAGAACAGATGGTATTTATTTGCTCCCCCACCGAGCAAATTAGGCACAAGGCCGATTTTTAATGTGAGGAGTGAAGGGAGGGGGAAGGGAAAAAGGGGACCAGCTCCCGAGAGGTGGGAAATGGGAGCTGGTTAATGGTCAGGCATGTGGGGTTGCCCCCACATCTGGTCTTTGCTAGTCCTAGCTAGTCATAGCTAGTCATAGCTTGCAGCATCTGCCGGAACAGATACTACACTTTGATCTTGTCCCGAAGGCCAATGTCTCGTTGTTGTAGCATCAGAACAGATACTACACTTTGATATATTAAATCTTTTATTCAGGCTAAAAAGTTCAACATGAACTAAAAACTTAGGCACAAGGCTAACTCAAAAGAAAGTACAACTTTGTTATATATGGTTGTGGAATTGCCTCCACCCACAAAAGATCTAGCTAATTTGCATAATCTTTTAAACATTCATTTTAATTAATTCCCTATTAATTTTTTTCGGTTTTCTTCTGGGATGATCATCTTTAATTAACTATTAGGTGTAATTATATTCATGCAGATATTTTACATGATTTATACATGTTTAATATTTGCATAAAAATGTTATAGTAAACACAATTCTCTTTCTAAATATATTTATGTATGTGTATATATATTTGTTTAAAAAATTGCCTACCAAACTCCTTTGTCAGTTTTGGTCTACAGACATGAAACAGACATATATATCCATGAAAAACTTTATATTTGGGTTTTAGCCAGGGAAAAATCAATGCAAAAGTGTGAAAATTAAAAAAATGAAATTTGCCAGGTGATAGTCGAAAGACGGCATTACAAATATGCATGTGTAACATAGTAGCTATTGGTTCATGTTTTAATTTTTAGCCTCACAGCAAACATGTCTTCATAGCTCAGGCATTAACGTCAAAGGAAAAAGTAAATCATAAGCTAAACACTTTGGTTTCGATTCTTGATGGTGGCGCACATGTCATTTTTTTTCTTTTTAAATCATTAATATATATATATATTACCAATATAATTTAATAATAAATACGAAATCTGCATTAATCAAAATATCACATTTAAGCATATTTTATGATCAGGCAACGTCGGGTGGCCTGCTAGTATATATATATATATATATATATATATATATATATATATCTTGCGAATTTGTCTCTACTTTATCGTTATTTTCATGACAAGTGTTTGACTGAGCTTCAATCTATGATCCCCCACCTCGCAAAACTTTCACAAGAAACACTCATCTAGCTGAAAACACTATTAATAATTCCCCCCACTCTTTATCTGTGTCTAAACCTAAACGTAGATTCCATAAAAAAAGCTTCTTTATTAAAACTGCACACCTGTGAAACTGTCTTCCATTTTCCTGCTTTCCAGCTGACTACAATCCGATTGTCTTCAAGTCCAACGTAAACAAGTTCTTGATGAGCCATTCAAGTTAAGTTAACAAATTTAACAAATTTTCATTACTAACAATTACTATATTGTTCAATTGACTACTGTACACTCTTAACCCTTATCCTCGAGTGGTCTTTGGGCCTGGATAAGTGGTGATTCCTATGTAAAAAAAAAAAGAACCAGGGGTTTTGATTGAGAATACAGTCCTTCTTCAGTTCAATTGAAACTGGCAGTCCAAAAGTTTCATGTAGTGTCTGAATAGTCCTCTTTCTGGTACAAGAGTCAGAGGTATACCATAATAACCATTAAGAAGATCGTAGGCCAAAATCAGATCACCGCAGAATTGTCTGCGTTCAAGGGAGAAAAGATTAAGCTTTTTTGAATCGGCTATCAATGAACAGATCTAATAGACCCGGCACCATTTGAGTAGCCAGTTTTTGAACTCTCTCTAGATGCAGGATATCATTCATTATATATGGGGAAGAGGCCTGATCTGATGAAGGAGACATAAAGAGGGAGAAATATTTCAGACTTGAGTTTGCTATAGTTACGATAGCGAGATAAAACATTATTTTTTCCCTTGATTACAGCAGAGCCATATGCATGTCTCCTGACTCAACATATTTTTCTATTCCTATTTTTATAACTCTGTTCAGGCCATTGTTGTTTCGTAGGTGAAAATGTATTAATACAATTGATTTGGATTATTCTTTTAACTGTATCTAGCAAATTTTACTCTTCTGTGTCCAAAATGAAAATGCTTAAACGCGTTTATGCGCAATAGGATTCGTGCATGCATTCATCTGAATTAATAAAAACAGATAACAATATTTTGGACCAATCAGAGGATTTTCTAAATTTATTCGAACTAGCCCTTTTGGATATCCCCTGACCCCATATAAGGTCAGATTTTTCATTCAAAAGACAGTTGAGCTAAAATCTAAGACAAAGCTTGTCTCAGTCTCCCCCCTCCTCCTCCGTTTCTCTTTTGTCAGGTTTGGGGTTGCTATCTCAACCCATGCATACACACAGTCATTAACATTCATTAACAAACACATATAGACACAACTCATTAATTTTTTCTTGTTATCGTCTGCTCATCAAAAACTAATGTATAAACTTATTCATTTAAATATTCCTAACTTTTTTCATTGAACTTCCTGCTACAATGAAAACAAATGAACATTGATTCTTGATAATTTTTAATCAAATGTAATTTGTGTAATTGAGTGAGAGAATTTTGATTACGGTTTTTCAGACTCATAGCAAATTCACAGGCCTTAAATTATTGATTCAGAATTCTCCAATATGAATCTTCCTTGTTCTACAAGAACTCTAAAATTATTAACAAACATTTTATGTTTTCCGGTTATAGTCGGCTAATATGCTTCCTAACTTACGGCGTATCGCTACCGAAAACAGTGACAAGGTAAATCAGTTCCTCAGTATTTCTATTGTGAAGTCATTTATTAAAATAAAATATATGAAAAGGACATTGTCGAAAAGTACACCATAAAATTTTTTAAAATTATACAAATAAAAGTAACACAATTTATCTTTATTAAATAGTTTATTACTTAAAAAGATATTTTAAATGTTTTCAATAAATTTTTAAAAAAGAGTACAAAAACTGTTTTCAATAATTCTTAAAAAAACAACAAAAAAACTAATTTCAATAATTCTTAATTAAAATAAGACCAAAAACCTTTTCAATGATAATTGAATAAAGAAAAAAAAAAAAAAAAGAGAGAGGTCGGAAGTACGTCATAAAAAAAAGAGTACATGTGTGGAAAATGTTGTTCGGCAGGATAACCAATTCGCAATCGGGATCTATCGATTACAGGGATCATGGTTGCAGGTGCAGGGATATATATAAGTCGAAAGTGGTAGAGTATCACTGGGACCGTTAAATTTAATGAGATCTCCGGCTTATAGAAGGGTGCTACCGAGTCACATCCACATAAATTTAAAAGGTGTGAATAACTTCGGAAAAATAACGATATTCAAATGAGAATTCTAGATCACTGTACTGGGATAAATAACAGTATTTATTGGTCTGTTTAAGAAAAAGTAATTCAAATTATTTCAACGTCGAGGTTTTTTGCAACAAGTGCTCATTAGACAGTCTCCATTAATGAGTGTCTCGTAGAAAAGGCAAAAAGTTCAGGGTTATGAATTTTCATTTTGAGAGAGAACACGTGGGATTTTCTGGAGAGAAAATTAAATCATTACGTGTTTAAGTGACATGGGTATGTGTTCCATACATATGAAAATAGCAGTTTGTAATAATAGGTTTGCTAAGAAGAATAAATTTCGTTAGATATGGTAATTTTTCCATATTGAGAATTTAAGGTGCATAACGCGCGGGAAGTCCTGTTATGTAATTTAATGTCCAGTATGGATGGAGTCTCTTAGCTCCAGATTGAGCTGAAGAAATCTGAAGAGAAAAAGCAAAAGCTTATATACGAATGTTCTAGAATGTTCTGGACTATTTGTTGTATCACTATACGCTAAGCGTAACATAGTTCGTTTATCGCATGTGTGTGGATGGGCACATTACGACGTTGTAAGCTTGCGCGTACTTCATACATGTGTACGTTAAAAACACTGATTGCTTTTAGAATGATTTGTTTCGCCCGTATATAGTGATCACTACATCACTCTCCTCCTAGACGAAAAGTCGATATATTGCAAGTTGATGGTAGCCCGAAAGAAAATTGACATCATCAATTTTTGAGTTGCGCAATTGCCTGGGTATGATGAATTGCATAATTTTTAAAGAAATAAGTCGCATGTGTTTGTGAGGTGAATAATGGACATTTGTATCCATTTAGAGTATACCGTTGAGCTGAGCGAAAGCAGAATGTCGTAGACGATAATTCCTCGTCATTCCTCGGGTTCGATCGTGTTATTGATGGCTTGAATAACATCAATATGCATGCGTGTGGTGTATTGGCATTACATAAGAATGCGATGTACTTGTAAGAAGCTCCCTTGTAAATGTATTGGGATTGCTTAAGAATCCGATGTGCTTATAATGAGCTTGTTTCGAAGGCATCGAGCGTGGTTGGCCCGGGGAGGGGGGCGTTATTAATTTCCATCATGTGCAAAAAATAGCGGTATTTCCAGTAAACTTCAGCGTTAAATAGGCATTGATAATCCCTGCTGGCAACGATGTAGGTTAAATCCTGTTGGTTTGCAGGTTGTCCAACGTGCTGACTACATAAGAGATTTGTATTTTTGGTGCAAATTGACTGTCATCGGAGTTCTATTCGTAGGAAAATCGTATTACGTAATTTTTTTGAGACCAGTGTCGTCATTTCATAAGGAGATCTGTGGATACGCGTGTTGTTGATTTACTGGCGTCGTGTTAGATGATTTGAAAAGAAATATCGGTTCCAGTGGCGGCTCGTACATGGAGCTGTGGGACTGCAGCACCCCAAGTTATTTCTACACAATATTAATGATAAAATTAAAAATAATACGTTTGTTTTTTGTTGTTGTTTATTATTATTATTATTATTATTATTATTATTATTATTATTATTATTATTATCATGATCATGATCATGATCATTATCATTATTTTATTTTATTTTATTTTATTTTATTTTATTTTTTCTATGTGTACATTATAAAATCATTAACTTTAATGTCGGTATCTCCAAATTCATATAATAACAAAAATAAAACTTGCTTGGAGCTGTGAAATTCACAGTTACACTTTCTTAATGAAATTCTCTTGTACGCATGCGCAGATTAGATGCTTTATAGACAGTCGATGAAAGCCTCTTGAGGAACTGTCGCTTGGCGCAGCTCCGTGTCGTGAAATTCGTTGTTTGCTTAGAGTGTGCGCCTGTATAGATATGATAACATTGTTATTGAAAAAAAAAGGAGGTTTACTTATATTTTTTTAAATTATTATTAAAATCTGCACATAACGTTTTCTTGTACATAAAATATTGTGCTATTTTTTTAAATACGCACACTTTTAGCGTTGCAATTTAAGTCGGTAGCAGACGGAAATATATAATATGCAGAAACTGTTTATTTTTATTTATTAAAAGTATTCAGGAATTTAGCAGTGAAGCTAACACGCGGCCAAGGGTAAAAACCAAATATACAATAAATAAATCTTACCATAAAAATAAAGTTACTTTTCCATCTACCTGCCTTTTTGTTTGTTTCTTTAAAGTAGTTTTAAATGCTATTTATTTTGCAGCAACTGAAAAGTTTAAAAGGAATAAATATATATATTATTTTTATTCTGTAAAGTGTACATAATTTTAAAAAGATCTTTTTAATAAAAAAAGTTTTTGCATATTATCCATTTCTGATTGCTTATCTGTCTTTGTTATATATTTGAATATTTATTTGAATGTTTGTTTATTATTTGATTAAATATTTATTTATATATTCGAATTCCTTTACATGATATTAAAAAAAAATACGTAAAATTTTTGAAGCAGCACCCCCACTAATCTTAGGCACGAGCCGCCACTGATCGGTTCTGTTCGTTTTTCTTTTCTTTTTTGAATGGAGAACCCAAAGCACAGTGTCATCTATCCAACTTTGACCAATGCAAGCATAGTCGACTTTGATGTGTAGCGGACAGGTGGTATATTATATATATCCCCCAGTTGTACAAAATAGGAAAATTGAATTGAATTGAGAAAGAAACGAACAACACGTTAAATTGAAATAAACAAACTAGAATTTATTTCATGAAGAAACAAATAAAAGAAAAGTTTTTAGTTTGGTGTGCGTCTCTCGCTGTTAGCTAGTGACAGGGAAAGTCTATTGTTGCAGAGAGAGAGAAAGTGAGAAAGTCAATCCAGGCCATAGAGAGAGAAAGCGTGTTAAGGTGTACATACTGTCAGTTGACTCTTGCCCTACACATAGTAGCAGGGGACGTGAAGCGTGCCCCGAAGGAAGTGGTAGGTTCGTCGACCGCTCAGGTCGGGAGCCGAATCGAAAAGAAGGAAACAGCTCAGGTCTCTTGCTTTTGTAGTTGTTTCCGGTGTCCTTCGTGCATGTGTGGATTTCCTTTAAAGGGAAGTGACGTTGTCCATGTGTGCGTACGTGTGTGTGTATGTGTGCATACATGTGTGTACGTGAGCGTGTGTGTGTATGCACATGAATCTGAGTGTATGTACATGAACGTGAATATATGTACGTGTGTGTATGTGCGCGCATATGTTTGTGTGCGCGTATGTGTATATATGTTTGTGTGCGCGTATGTGTATGACAAGAAAAGTAGTTTGAAATGTGAACGCGTGTTTTTGTGTGTGACAAGAAAAGGCTTGCACAATACTCCCCTTTCCAAGAAAAAAATATGCAGTGCATATTTTTTTTTTTTTTTGTTAAATAAGTAATGTTTTGGGCAATTGACTTTTCGTCTTGTTTTTGTTGTTGGTGTGGTTGTTTCAAAAACGGAGTGTGTTCATAAAAAAGTATTTACTTACGCGTGGAAAAGGCGTTTACTCTTTTTTTTAGGGCTGACATTTGTTTGTTGTTTTTTTTTGTTTTTTGTTTTTGTTTTTGTTTTTTTGCCTGACATGTGCAATGAGTTGCTTGTACAGTGAAGTGAATTGTTCGTTTGGAAGGAAAATTTTTATCGTGTTGATGTGGGCGTGCAGTTCTAGGAGTCTTCGCAAGTGAGTCTGCGGTAGTGTGTATACATTGCCTGTACGGGCGCTTGTTATGCATTCGTTCGTATTGAACGGTGGGTGGGCAGTTGCAGGCTGTCAACCAAACTTCCAGTTGTGAGTTTATCACTGTGCGTGGTGCATCTCAACTTGTATTGTTGATTCAACTTCTTCCTATGTGTTGATAGGGATGTCCTGTAATTGTTTCTTTGTTGTTGCATCTGCTGTGCGGGAGAGAATGTGTATAGGCCTATGTGATTTTGCTCCTCGCGTTTGTTGCAGGATAATGTCAGGAAACCGTGAAAAATGTTTGTCGAGCTCGCATTTTTAAAAATTCGGTATGAAGTCGACAGCTCCGGGTTTATTTTTCTTTGCCGAGTCTGACGAGGGGGTTCGTCATTGTTGTTCATCTGCTGCTGGAGAAATTCTCTTTTTCCTCGCCAACATTGCTTGTGTTTAGTCAAATAATGGGGTGATGTGCCGGTTGTCTGAAAAGGAAAAGAGTTCTGGAAAAACGAAGTCCGTTAGCACGAAGAGGAAAAAGGCGGGTTCAATGACATTGTTGCTCGTTGAGATTCTTGTCGGTAAGTTTACTTGTTTTTCTTTGTTGAAAAGACCATTTTTTTTTGTTTATCAAATAAAACGCACGTCTTGCTCAAAACAATTAATTTAAAAAAAGTAGGGTCACCATGCGGGTTCGTTTCATGTCGGTCGGTCGCCGGTTTGTTGCGGGACTTGTGGTACAGAAGGAAATGCGTGTTCATCTCACGTTCGGGTGTCACCAGTTTATAGCGGACTGGTGATATATTATATATATCCCCCAGTCGTACAAAATAGGAAAATTGAATTGAGAAAGAAACGAACAACGCGTTAAATTGAAATAAACACACTAGAGATGACACTGTGGCGTTTTCAATTTTCGTGCAGAAGTGTTTGTTCTGCTACGTCGCTATCGTTCGGTAATTCCTTGATCGCGATCCGTATACTGCAGAAGTTATGACTACTGAATTCCGGTGGCGTCATGTATTTAGTAACGGTTATTCCAAAATGAACGATCCTGTCGTGCCTAAATAGTCCACAGTCTTCAGATTTGCGTGCGGATTTGAAAAGCGTTTGCGCGCGGCTAAAATGTGCGATTGTATTTCACCGGAACGGCGTCCGTCAGATTCCGAACTCATGAGGTTCAGTTCACCAGATATGTGACTCTTTTTTTGTAACGTTTTTATTTATTTTTTTTTTTTTTTAGATCACGCGTTATTTATTTTGTTATGAAGTACTCCAAGTTTTTTTTTTCTTTTTTCTTTTACGAAACTCATAATGAGAAATTTTATGAGAACCGCGTGGGTTGCGTCGAGATTGCATGATGAATTTATATAAAACGAACAACATTTATGATCGTGTTAGAGAAACATTATTTCAAATCCAGGAACAACGTTAAAGTTTTTGTACACAGAGTATTCAATGGAAAGGATTCTATATATAGTACCTCGGCAGAAAGGCGAAAGTTCATGGCTACAGATTTTAATGTTGAGAGGGAACACATATGTGGTTATTTTCTAGAGGGACAATAAAATCATTACGTGTTTAAGTGACACGCGCGCGTGTGTGTTCCATACATATGAAAATAGCAGTTTGTAATAACAGGGCTGCCAAAAAGAATACATTTTTCCATATTAAGAATTGAAGGTGCATAATGTGCGGGAAGTCCTGTTATATAATTTAACGTCCAGCCATGGACGAAGTCTCTTAGTTCCAGGTTGAGTTGAAGAAATCTGAGGAGAAACTGATTTGATTTTCGCGGACAAAAGCTTATATACGCCTGTTCTAGAATGTTGCAGACTATTTGTTGCATCACTACGTGCGAATCGTAACATAGTTCGCTTACCACATGTATGCGGATGGACAAATTACGACGTTGTAAGCTTGCGCATACTTCATACATGTGCATGTTGAAAACAGTAATTGCTTTTAGAATGTTTCTGCCAAAGATTTGCTTCGGTCGTATATAGTGGTCACGACACATGCACAAAAATGAAAGAACTACGACGGAAGTCAGGAAGTACGTTACCTGACTATAACCTGTTTTCCTATCTATGTAAAGTTCCATTTTGAACATATAAAATATCTCTTTTTGTGAATTTATTACTTTGAATTCATTATTTTGCTCGTGATTATCATCTAACATTTCTCTTGTTCTTTCACTTTTGAGTATAAACTTAAAAACAGTTTTTGCTAAAAATGTTTCTCTAAAACCATCTCTCCCCAAAGATTTCTCTCATAAATTGGAACCTTAAAAGGGGACAACCAAATAGCCAAACGATGATAACCCGTTTTCTCCACACGTAGCAAGGCCAGAAAAATGGATGTCTACCTGGCGGTCTTTTTTTCATAATCTTTCTTTCACCCTTCTAAAAAATGGCGATTCTGACATATCTCACACAGCAAGTTCTCTCTCTCTATATATATTTTTAAAACTTTGTGAACTTTCTTTGCGTCTTGTTCATAATTTTATTATTACAGCATAGGTTAATTCCAAATTCTTCACTCAGTCTGTTCTATCATATACTAAATGTTAATAGAAAGAAATACTCTTGAACACAAGCGCAAGTAAATGAATTATATATCATTTTATTCTTGCTCTTACATAACATTAATGACAAATATAAGTACGCACTCTTTATAGATTTTGTTTATTATTGTTGTGAGCGGTATTATCACTATAAAAAAAAGACAATGATATTACTCTTTTTTTTTGTTGTTGTTTTTTTTTTTTTGTTATGGTCTCTGTCCTGAAAGATGTGATATTACGATCTATTTTCTTTTGTGTTAGTTTATTCGCACTCGCGGATTAATTGGTGCATTGTCCGGTCAGAACACTTTTGCGTGAGAGCCATTTCCTTTGAACCTTTTCCACGTTTCTACTCTTGTTAAGCAGTTAGTGCTTAAGCGTCAAGGTAACATATTCCTGTCTTGCACCTAAGGCCTGACTTGGACTAGATAAGTGTAGTCTAAAAACAAAAAAACAAAAAAAACAAAAAAAGAGAGAGAGAGATTAACGGTACTCCCACAACATTTGCGTAGTTAGCACGACGTTTGAACTTCGTGTTCTCTCCGATGCAAAACACTCGATACATTCTCCTCAACATAGGACTCATAGAACGAGAGAGAACTACCTCCATGGAATAAATAAAAGGTTTTGTTGGAAATTCTGTGCAGATTTCTGAGTTCGACAGAAAGATTCCCGAGTTCAATAAGATACACCTAAAGAAAATCGGAGTTTACATCGGCCGAAACGTTGTGTATATAATACTCAAGATGTGAACAGCAGGCGAAATAATACAAATAATATGAACTACGCTCTTTCTTCTCTTCTACAAAAAAAAAAAAAAAGAATCAAACATAAAATTTTTCATCACTCTAAAACGATTTATTGCATGCTGATTTTTTTTTAAGAATCTTCATACAAATAGGAATCTCTCTAGCCTAATTAAAATCGACCAGTCTGCTGCTAACTGATAGGCATATAATATAAAGAAAAGAAAACTAGAAAAAGAAAGAAAATATTTATATGTGCCTTAATATCGCAAACTGCCAGTCAACAGAAAACGTCAGATAGGATTTATTGTTCGGTCGCTGCTGCACACCATTATTTTGTTGTGTATAAGGTAATTGTGGCCTGATAGACCAACAAAAAAAAAACTAACTTTCAAAACTTATTTTCTAGGAGTTTTCAGGTGTGCTGAAAACAAATATCGAATTTGAAATTGTGGCCGGTAACTAGTTTTCACAATATTGGAAAGATCCTTTTCCGCGTGAACGTAGCGGCCATATTTGTTCAAAACAGAAACGACGTACTGAATTTTCAAGAAAATCATATGCACGCTTGCACGTACAACAATGGCCACCATTTATAACATAAAAAATTGCGTTGCTTAATATCAGAAAAACTACTTATTTGCGGAAAATTTAAATGTGATATCCGTTTTCAGCATACCCAAAAACCTGGGAAAGTCTTCATTTTAAAGGAAAATGTTAAGGTGGAGACTAAGTAAAATTTTACAAATATGGACAAATATGGCCACTGCAATACATTACTACATGAAATATATGGAAAAGTCATGAAATATCATGAAAGCTAGTTGCAGGTCCCAATTTTAAATGCGATATTTGTTTTCAGCACACCCGAAAACCCACAGAAAACAAGGTAGATTTTGTGTTGGTCTACCAAGCCACAATTACCGTGCATAAAATAAGAGTTTTTAATTCCATCATCTACTTCCTCTTTGCTTCATCCAAACTAGATAAGTAATGGACGAATTATATAGTGAGGAGCCGTGATATGACGAAACACCTCTCTGTGGATCTTTATTCGTGAATCGAGCTCTCTGTATGGGAAATAACATAGAACATTACTCTTCATTAGAATAGAGTTTTATATAACTTCAGCGTTAGCAGAGTCCAACTTAATTTGAAGTGGCTTGCTTTCAGTTGTTCTGTGCAGTTCTAAACGGTCCACCTGAGACGGGGGTTAGTTTATGGCTAATTTGCCTGAGGCACCCCTACCAGAAAATACCAACAGGCCTGTCCAAGCAATTTTTGTTTAGCCAGTGTCCGTCTTTCTTAATCTTGTGTCACATTTTCCCACTGTGGGAGGGAGGTAAATAAACCCAGAAACCTATTCTGATGTCCATTTGGCTGTATAATTAGGCATGGTCAAGCAAACAAGAAAGCCATTCTTAACATGGGGGAAAGTTGGAGGGAGCTTTGATGTTGTCCGAGAGAAAGATAATCATTAATTAGAAGGGATCATATATTGCTTGTTACCATCGTCCCGTCTGCGCAGCAGAAACCGGAAATCAAAATGAGCAGACAATCTTGACCATAACCTTTCATGCCATCCTTTTGTAATGCATTTTATGAATGTTTATCATTTATAAATGCATTATGAGTTAACACTTTTTATTGGCAGTATTGCAAAACGTTCTTCTCAGCTAAGGATCATTCTGGGATTAAAAAATAAAAACTTTTGTGGGTAACATTGTTGGTTTGTTGTTTAGTTTCATAGATTTTTGACATAACATTACAACTTAACTCGTATCAATTTTCAATACAGATCAATATTGTAATATATCATGGATCAAATTGTTCCTGACTTGTTATAATACTGTTGTAAGAAGCAAAATTATCTCCAAGGGAGATAATTGGCTCCGACACCAAAAGGTACCGTAAACATGTATGTAATTTGAGTCCATGACAAAATAAGTCGATTAGACATGTGTCCAACTTTCATTTTCATCATGTTTTAGAGTTAACATATTTGTCCATGAAAAATTTCTTCTTGATCATGATTTAACGACTCTTAGTGATCATGCATGGGCAAAGAGCCAAACAAACTTTTAAAGGGGTGTGTGATAAAAGCCCCCCCCCCCTCTTAACGTGCGTCAGAATTCTTAAAAAGAATGGAAAATTTGAGAATCTTACTTTATTTGTGTCTAATATCTATCATGCAAATCTCTACTTATATATAAAAAGCATTTTGTCTGTGTGTGTCTTTGTGTGTGTCAATCCGTTCCCTATGGATTCCAAAAATAGCAGGGTCAATTTTTTTTTTAATTTCACACAAATCTTCTATATGTGTTCTTAGATGGGTTTTGTATTGGAATGCCTCCAATAAGTACTGAAAATCAATAATCAAAAAAATATGATTAAAGTATGAACAGTCCAATTTTAACCTAAGTTAACACCTTTATACAGCCTAACATCACAAGTGCATTTAAGAAGTATTATCACTGCACAGCAGAAGAATCCGGTGTATAAAATCAACCATAAGTTCTTTGATAAGTCAGGGGCGTGTTTCAAATCAATGTTTCCGTTTAGCGCACAATTGAAACATGATACTTGACGTTTGCATTTTAAATTTTAATTCGAGCCATTATATATAAAATATGATTTTATAAAATTAACAGCATGTTCCTTACAGTGCAATATAAACTACAATTAACTGCAGGAAGCATGTGCGTGTCCCCTGTCTAGAGCAGGCAATCAATCGATTTGATGAAAAATGAACGATTTCACCAATTTCAATGACAATAAAAGTATTGAAAAAGTGGAACATTCTTTGATCCTCATTCAATCCCAGGCAACGTCAGATCTCCCTGCTAGTAAATATGTCTTGATGAAAGTTTTCCTGCTTAGTTCCATATAAATCTATGGTATTTCAATTTTCTAAAGAGTGAAGGAAAAACCGATTAAAGTAGGAACAGTACGATTTTAACCAAAGTTAACACCTTTATACAGCCTAACATCACAAGTGCATTTAAGAAGTTTTATCATTGCACAAACAGAAGAGTTTAGTGTTTAAAATCAACCATAACATAACACTCCTCTCAGCAATACCGTTGCCAGATGGCACATAAGCACATGTAGAAATTGAACCTCCATCACTCGTTCCAATGCACTGAGTAACCGTCTTGTAACGTCACCTGTTTACCGTCTGTACAGCAAAAACTCTCACACTCCTCCAAGTGACCTGCTTTTATATTACATTCACCCACGTGAATCTTGCATGACCTTGCGAGATCACATGAGACCGTTTCTGTTAAATATCGTAGACGCCATCTTGGTTTCTCTTTTTTCTGCCCAACGCGCATTACAGGTAGACACGTGGGCGCTTCACAGGTAGGTCGTTTGTATGTCCGTTTCTATTTTCCCCACAGTTCACACCTCCTATTAAATCCTCGGATAGTTTTGAAATTTTGCTATTTTTTTCTTTAATTTGTCTTTAATATCTATTGTATGCAATTTTGCATACAAATCAGAAATGTCTTAATTTTCAGGTAATATTGTGCTACTTTTATAACCTTGAAAAACATTTTTAAAAAATGCGAGCAAACTACTACTGCAACATCGCTAAAAACCTACTGATAACAAATACATCATTGAAATCAATCATTGAAAATCGATGCCAAGACACAAAGAGAAAACACTTACGCAAATATCTTTGCCAGATATCTATTATTATACTAAAGCAAAGATAAGCTTCGTTTTGCTAAGTTTGTTTTAATATATATTTTAACCACACAAAATACATGCAAAACTGTGGAGGATGTTGTAGTTTGCTTGAAGCATTGTGCATATTGTATAAAAAAAGTTGTTTGAAGATGATGTAGACCCAAGGTTGGGACCACGGAAAGAAAACATGGAACACGGATTAGATGTAAGAAAGATATATTAACCAAAAAGGTTACAAGGATAGGACAAAGGGTAAGCGGAGATTACTATCTGGTGATGTTCAATATGGGTAGTTGTAAGCACTGCACACCACTAGTACTCTTGCTGATTCTACAGTATTACGATACTGTCCTTTGAGAGTGTTATTCCACATCGTAATAAAGAACTGGAAAAGTTTATGATGCAAGTAAGTTTCATAACCAAAGACTATGACAATGCAGTTTTGTAGGAAAATAATGTTAGGTACAAGACAAAATAAAAAGAATAATAATATTGAAAAATTAAAATAATTTTCAGTTATAAAATATTTATTTGCTAACACAATATGCTAAACCAAGATGGTATCATGGTGTTAAGTTCTCTAAATTTTCGAGGTATACCTCATCTTCAGAAAGTAGAAAAAAATTAAAACAATATATAAAGCCATTCGGTGGCAGTGTGTTTATGCTGGGAGCCAGAAGTAATAGAACTGCAGTAGATTTTTTACATTTCTGAATTTTTTAGATGAGAATTGGTTGTTCGTATTATTTAGATTCTTCAGACTATTATCCTCATCTTGAGTATCAATTTTTTGATTGATGTGTCCACAAGGACCTGTGGCACAGTGGTTAGAGTACTTGGAAAAATCATTTGTAAAAGTGATATTCTCCAAAATGTTGAAAGTTCAATTCTCAATATGAGCGACTGAAAAATACAATTGCGAATTACTTAGGACCTCTACCCAGTCATAACTAATGGAATGAGTGCATGCTAATCCCATGAGATAAATAAAGGGTTCTGTTTGAAATTCTGTTCAAATTTCCGAGTTTGACACGATACACCTGAAGAAGGTCGGAGGTTACATTGACCGAAACGTTTTGAAAATTACATTCAAGATGAGAACAGTAGTCCAAAGAATCCAAATTATACAGGTTCACAGGAGTTTTTAAATTATTTTGAAATGTCAGTTGGAATTAAAGTTTGCTATTATAAGATTATTGTCATATTATTTACCAGTAATAATTGTATCATTGTTATGTGTTTCATCGAGATGTAATTACAATTATTTATTTAAAAATTTATTGTGCACATGTGTATATGCATACTTCTGTCTTCACTTATGCTAAAATAATCATCAGTTTTGAGATTGAGTTATGTTTGAAAAAAAAATTTCTATTTTAATTATTCTAATTAGTTCTAATTTGCAATTTTTTTTTTTTACAAGGGAGTCCCCACTTATCAAGGCCCAAAGGCCACTCGAGGATAAGGGTTAATGAGTGTACAGTTGTACCCTTGATAAAAGTGTAGTAATCGTTGGTAGTGAAAAATTGGGAATAATTCATTTATTTAAGGGGATGGCTCAACAAGAATTTGTTTACATTAGACTTGAAGACAACCATAATGTACTCAAAAGGGAATCAGGACGGCAGTTCTAGGAAAGAAACTTTGTTTATGGAATTTACATTTAGATTTAAGCGCGGATAGGAAGTGAGGGAAATTGTTGATAGTGGTTGTAGTTAGATAAGTGTTTTCACCAAGTGACTCGTCTCTTGTTATGATTCTATCGATCACTCTCACTCTGCCTTATGGTACATTGTTTCACTTCCCTCCATGCTCTTATTTCTCATATGATATCTATAACACTCTCTGACCTCACTCTCATTTTTTCTGTTTATCAACAGTTGAAGATTATACAGAAAAGAAAGAATAAAAAAATTAGAATAGTCGATTATAAAAAAAGGGAATATCACTACGGCCAGTCTCATTCATCACAACTTCATGAATCTGGGCAAAACAATTACGGCGGAGAAGTACTGCTGACAAATTGACGAAATGCACCAGAAGCTCCAACATATGTGCCCGAGATTGTTCAATATGAAGGGACCGATTCTCCTCCATGATAACTCTCGCCTGCATTTTGCTCAACTGACCCTGCAGAAGCTGAACGAATTGGACTAAGAGACTCTGTCTCATCCCCCATATTCACCTGCTTTCTCGCCCACCAATTATCACTTTTTCAATTATCTTGACAACTTCCTGCATGAAAAATGCTTAAAAAGCCAAGATGATGCCGAATCGGCCTTCAATGACTTTATCGCTTCCAGAACTCCGGATTTTTATGCTAATGGGATAAATAAACGTGTTTCTTGTTGGTAAAAATGTGTCGATTCTATTGCTCCTTTGATTAATAAAGTTTATTATGAAAAGAGTTATGATCTATTGAAGTTGAACGTCAAAAAACGACTTCATTTTGGCACCAACCTAATATTTAACCTGTAGTTGTAGAAAGAAAAGTAAAGATGGCGTAGGTATAGTGAATTAATTTTAGATTTTGTGTTGTTTTTTATGAACGGTATTTTATTTTCTTTATTTAAACAATTTGATTTAGGCCCGACGGCATAATCACATTGACACACCAGTTCTCATTAAGCAACGTTGAGTCTGATCAGTACCAGATGGGTGACCAATTTGAGAATATCAGATATTGTATGCGAGAAAATAGTGCCACCTATCTGCAATAAAATATCGCTAAAATTCAATATTGTTATCTCCTCTAATCGGGATAGACATGCAATGAGGAATCGCTAATAAATTTAATTCTCTAGAAAATTCCATACTTGCAGGAATTCAATTCGACCAGACCAGGATGAATGTTGCACCAGGCAGGTAGCAGGAGCACAACGAGTGACCTAAGAAGTCATTTTTTTTTTTCTAGTACTGTGAGTAGTAATATCATGGAACTATTTTCATACGTGCAATAACTCTAACCCCTTGGAATAGAAATGAGGAAAAACGGTTTCAGACGCTTGAACATGGGTCAAACAACATGCGCGTCTCCCCTTATGAATATGCTACTAGGGGTACCCAGCGTATGAATTCCGTATGTTAAAAAAAAAATGAATTGCGTTTGATTACACTTGCTAAATGATTTTTGTTTTAATTTAATTATTTTTACTGTGAAATAATTCATATCAGATTGAAAAGAAGAAAAAGAAAAATCCACTGACGTTGGCGCACTGCTACAAATTCGGAATAAGGCATGTGAACGAGAAAAAATTTTTAAGCGGTTACGATTTAAAAAAATATTTGTGATTTATGCAAGTAGTATTTATTCATGCATTTAATAGTAATCTAATCTTTAAATCAACCCTCAGTTAAATCAACTGCCGATAAAAAAAAAAAAAATTTTTAATTATTTATTTTGAGCCAAGTAAATAATACAAAGTGAAAAAAAAAAAATATTTAAAAAATCTTTCAACCCTGATTAAATGCAAAAGCTTACCGAAATAAATGTTTTCAGAAACATGGTAAAAAAAAAAAAAAAAAAACGTCTGCCTTAACGTGAGCGCGAATTCGAATACAAAACCTAATAGTTCTGACATAATCCTCACCAAAGCTTTAGCGAAACATACAAACACCTATACATACATACATACATACATACATACATACATCTCTCCTTTATGTATAAAAGATGTTAAATAAATCCTTAATCATCATGCCTTAATAAAACAACATTATTATGCATAAATTTTCTTGTTCTCATAACTCAAGATGAAATATTAATTAGTATATATATTCTATACACGAAATCCAAAATGTGCTATAAATGTAGATAAAATATACCGTGAATGATTAGTTTGCAGGAGATCCTTAAAGTCATTCATACATCAGTGAGGTTGGTTGGTTGGTTGTTTTTATTTTACGGCATATCAACCCTTTTCAGGTTATTTAATGCCGAATCCAAAGATTTTGAATAAAAGATTTTTTTAATAGAATATGTTGTTTTCAAGTCGGTTTCTATTTAACCCATAGCTGGGACCCTAACAGGTACTACCACTCCGGGTCAGAGTGGACCTGGGAGCAATGGCAATTAAAGGGTGGCTCTACACTCCTCAAAGCCCGCAAGCTGGGGCCTCACCACACTGGATATAGTTTAAGGTCATATCCACGACCTACATCAGTGAGCTTTACTAGTTAAGTGAAAGATAATATTAGAAATTCAGTTCATTAAAAGTTGCTCTAAATACAACAAAGACCCAAGAAGAAATAATCCTGTATTTGTTGCAGCTTTTTCCCAAATCATAAAAAGTTACTGACTATTTATTTTTTTTTTCTATTTGGTAATGGGGATGTAGTAATATTGGAATAACATTGTTGCTTTCTCTAAGGGACCCAAATGTTGTATGTAGAAACAGTCGCAGAGGAAATGAGAACTGTGACACAACTTTTTTAGAAAAGGGAAAAGGGTATTTATTTTGTTCATTTCATGTATCCAACACGACTAGCTGTCAGAACACGGTACCAGACAAATTTATATCATAAATGTTACTGGCACAACGACAATTTTCATAAAGTTCGACTCTTAGAAGAGGTAGTAGGTGAAAGGAGAGTTGTGCTGTTCATCAAGTATAACTTGCCATCACCACACGCTTTTTGTTCTTTTTGTTCCTCCTCCCTTCCTTTTGATCTTAATCCCTATATATGCATTTGAGTCCGTGATGTCACGCTCACGCCATGCCCACAAATTCTGACGCAACTATGTTACAATATTGTGGAACTATTTTCATACACGCAATAACTGTAGCCTCTTAGATTAGGAATGAGGAAAACCAGTTTTGGGCGCTTGAACATAAGTAAAACAAGACACGCATCTCCCTTTATGCATATACTAGCCTGGGTGCCTGGTGTTGCCCGGGTGTTTGGAGGTGTGTGTTGAGCAAACAAAAAAAAAACGGTGGTAGTAGGCAGGCTCCAACCCGTGACGTGAAGGCGAAAAAGAAAGTGAAAGAAAACCTGGTGTCTTACCCCTACTCCATGACGTGACCGGAAGTTCGGAATATTGAAATTAGTAAAGTCATTCTCACTGATACCATGACTTGCAAAAATGGCGACGAAAAAAAAAAAAAAAAAAAAATCGACCCTCCTTGTAGAAAACTATCCAGTTGAGAGTGAAGGAATTAATGTTTTTAGCCAATTTTTCGATATTCGTTGTCCGAACGGTCGAGCCTCAAAACAATACTGATCTTGTGAAAATCGATCGCCTCTGTCAAAGGTTTTAGGCAGACATACATACATACATACATACGTACATACATACATACATACATTTAAACAGATAGGTGAGATTTATATAATAGATGTTCAATAAATCTTTATAATAATGTATCTGTTACAATTGACCATACCTCGATAAAACAAAACACTGTTAAATAGTAAAGGTACATTCGCTAGTACATATCTAGTGATTTAAATTTGCAGCGGGGCATTAGCATATAAACAGCAGATCAGGTTTAGGAGGTTAACTTATGCACTTAGATGTCACTTTGATCGGCTATATATGCTAGAAACGTGAGTGTGAGAAGTATCAAGTTTTGGGAAGCTTTGAAGCAGATGGCACATGTAAATAAATGACTTAAGAATCAATTAGGAAATAAACGGTCAATGTATCAGATATCCGTAACCCGAGAATGTGCTTCCTCTATATTGCTAGCAAAAAAAAAAGAAGGCAACGTCAACAGCTTAATAAATGGTCCTTGTCCAAATTTGGAATGTTCTTCTTTTTGGTTGTTGTGACGTATTAATTCCAGGTGAGAATGCACCTACTATGCCGATGATTGTGTGTGAAGTGCCTCAGGTAATGGAGGAACACTCTAGTTGGACGCAGAAGACACAAGGTATGATTTAATTAAATGTTATGATTGTTAATTTGCATTCGCTAACAAAAATACATTTTTTATTTTGACATACGAAACATTAGAACTACCCTTAAAGGGGAGGTATATGCAAGATTGGCAATTTATGCTATTTCTGTTTTGATTTTTACAAATAATTAGTTGTTGTAAAGCTTTTAATTCCTGTGAAAACGCGTCCCACAAAGAGATCGGGGATAAAGTGCCTCCGTCACAGGAGGAACAGAATACATGAGGTATTAATTGTGCTGTTATGATTGCTGGTTTGCATTTGATATGTATTTTATATGATTGCGCCATTGATGAGACAATAACCCACCTGACTACAACTTGGATGTCTTCAAGTCGAACGTAAATATATTCCTAATAAAACGCTCCCGTTAAGTAAGACACTTTATCAAATCTCCATTACTAACGATTACAACGATATTATCCCATTAATTACTGTACACGCAATAACCCTTATCCCTGAGGGGCTTCCGGCCCTTCATAAGTGATGACTACCATATAAAAAAAAAGGTATATGCAGCGATTGTGCATATAGATATTGTTAAGAAATTTTATTTCATGTAGCATTTGTATTTTTCTCTATGTTAAATCCAAACGGTTCTTCTTCTTCTTCTTCTTCTTCTTCTTCTTCTTCTTCTTCTTCTTCTTCTTCATCATCATCATCATCATCATCATCATCATGTGCCAGCTCGTGAAAACGTCTTCGTTTTATCTCTATTAGAGAATCTTGTCCGTAACCAATGTTTGCTGACTTATAAATATCGCTTGGTTTTTGCCATACTCTTAAACACTAATGTTTTCCTTATTTTTGTTTTAACACTCGTGCATTACTGACGCGTGAGATTTTTTTTTTGTTTGTTTCAGTTTGAAGAGCGCACATCAGCAGGGGAAACAATTGAAAATTTTGGGGAAAAAAGGTTTCCTCAAAAGTCACATGCATTCCAATAATGCCTGTTCCAAACTATTTATAGTTTTTAAAAGACATACATTTTGGCAACTTTCAATCATTTATTGCATTAAAAATCCCCTTTAAAGAGAAACTCACACACATTAACAAAAATAGACTTTAATTTTGTGTTATTATATCTTTCTGAATTTTATTTTAATTCAATAAATGTGTAAAAAATCTTTCTCAAATTACCCCCCCCCAAAAAAAAACAAACATGACTGTTTATAACTGTTTATAAGTTCTAAAAGTCATACATTTTGAAAATGTTCATTTCTTTTGTGTTAATTTTTTTTAAACTACTATTTTCGTAATTTTATTTTAATTTAATAAATATTCAGATAATTAATACTTTATTTTGTGCTATTGCATTGCTATTGACATTTAAAATTTTTTGATTGTCTTCCCTTGATGTGCGCTCTTCAAACTTAAACCAAAAAAGTTCTCCTGTGACAGTAGTGGATAAGTACCGTTTCTTTTTCATTATTTTTCTGAATTTTAATGACATATATATACTTTTTTTTCAATCGTAATGAGATTCATTTTAATCGTGACGTTTTAAACGGTGACTTTCATTTAGATTAGAAAGGACAATTTTGCTCACGAAAGTGTAATTATAAGCCAGACAAGATTGCGCTGAGTTAAGTATCATCTTTCGATTACTCATCTAATTGCGCGCCTTCTATCATTACTAGTTATGATTGGTGTGCAAGATCACTAACTAAATTATACACTGATGTAATGAATCATGTTTTTTTTAATTATTTCTTCATGTTAATTAATACCAGTGCCACCGTCACTGTTATCGCTTGCATCTTGTATCTTGTGTTGGTAATTCTAGCAAAATCCTCTGTCCCAAAATTATGTTATTCCTGTAATGACTCATTCCTTGTTGATTGTGGTGTAATGCTGGTCCTGTGGAGTTCTAGGTGATCCACTCTACCAGGCTTTACTTTTCTCTCTTTGAAAAGGGGTTAGTTTATTGCTAATCTCATGAGGCGCCTCTACCGAGGAATGCTGACGGAGTTGCTCAGGCATCTTGTGCAGAGTAAGAGTGCTCCTCCTCTTGGGCATTGACTTTTGAATTTTATAATTGAAAAAAAAAAATTTTTCACACACACATACACACACACACACACACACACACACATACACATACACACACACACACACACACACTAATGAATAACTAATAAATTTAACAAGGTAATTATGAGTGCTCAATAAAAGAGGAGCAAGATATATTTTTTATTAATATAAACAAATTTACATGGTTGCGACACTGGAATGCTAATGTTTCGGAAAAATGGTCGACTAAAACCAGAATCCTTGTCAGGCGACTTAATAAATGGTTACTTTCCACAGAAGAAACCAGTCCTTCTAGGACTGGTTTATATATATATATATATATATATATATATATATATATATATATATATATATATATATATATAAGTGAACGTCTGTGTGTGTGTCTGTGTATATTTTCCTATGCAATAACTCTGTCAATTTTAAGTCTACGGCCTCGAAATTTGAAATACAGGGTACTGAGATTTGGGAAAATCTTTGTAATCGATTTTCGGCCAGAAATTTGGCTGTTAAAGGGTCAAAGTTCAACGATTTGACCTTTGAGAACTCTACCAAACTCCTCCGCCGATTTTGGGTCTAAACACCTGTAAATTTTAGATATAGGTTCCTTGGACATGGATCTAACTTAATAATTTAATTTGATGCCAAAACAATAAATGTTAAGGGGTCATAATAGGGGTCAAAATTTAAAAAATTGACCGCTTTTTTTGCTCAACATACACCTCCAAACACCCGGGCAACGCCGGGCTGAAATGCTAGTATATATATATATATATATATATATATATATATATATATATACTTCTATAAATTTTTCTTTTTTGTGTGTATCGATATTCATATTAAAAATCTTTTTTTTTCTATTCATTTAAAAAGAAAATACAACTTTGTTATATATGGATCGTGGAATTGCATTCATCTGCAAAAGATCTAGCTAATTTGCATATTCATTTAAACATTCATTTTAATTAATTCCCTACTAGTTTTTTTGGTTTTCTTGTGGGAGGATCATCTTTAATTAACTATTACGTGCAATTGTATTCATGCAGATATTTTACATGATTTATACTTGCATAATATTTGCGTAAAGAGACTCTTGAACAACGAGCTATTTTCAATCGATATTTATTCAATAATTGCCCTAAATTTATATGCTCTACTAACCCTCTATCCTATATTGTAAAAATTTTTTGTTTTTAGTAGGTTCACAAATATCACTCCAAAAAGTAGATTATCATTGAGGGGGGTGGGACGTTTAATCGTAGATATAATTTCTTTTTTAATTTGACAAACTATTAAATGTTTTCCCTTTATGTATTTTATCCAAGATTTTAATAAATTTATTGTGAGATATTTATGCATATTTTTAACTTTTTCAAAACCCCGAGAAAAATACAATAAAACATTAGCAATTTCAGAAGACATGATTGTAAGACAAAGCGGCTTCAAGAAAGTAAAACTTGCTAATTCGTTTGAAATCTTTTAAATGTGAACTCTCTGAGAAACTGTGAACTCTTTGAAAAGCGCCATCTAGGCATTTGGCAAGTAGATGCGAAAAAATACTTGAACATTTGATCACGCTTCAGACCGCATCTAGCACCGTAGGAATCCCTAAGTCTAAGCATAAGCAGAACCAAAGAAAATTTTATGCAAATGTTTTTCACACAAAAGTATGAAAATTCACAAATTCATTTCAAATTCAATTCAAAGCTAAGCCTTTTCACAACGTTTTGTCCATTCCTTGTCATATTTTTCATTGCGGAGTGAGGGAGCAGACAAAAACCTACCGGACAAAACCCAACTGGGCAAAAGCATAAACCCACAAAATAAATAAATTAAAGATTAAAAAACAACACTTTTTATATTCTATTTTTATTTGATTAGCAATAGTGCTTGATATTATTTTGCTTGACAAAATATTTCTTTAATTTTAAACCATTATTTCCATACCTTTTAAATAAAATGCATTCCTGTAGTGAATTTTCGCAATGTTTCAATTTTTTTTTTCTATATTTTACGCAAATAAAAAATTACATCTTACTTGGATGTTATTATGATCTATAGAGTTTAGTTTTACTAATAGTTTAAAATAATAAAAATTTATCATCAGCACAAGCAATGGAAAATTAAGTTTTTAAAATATTAAAAGAATCTTTTTGGAATCGGAAATTAGGCACAATTTTTTCCGATTCCGATACCCCCCCCCTCCCCAGAAGTTCCGATTTTCCAATTCCCTATTCCGATTTCGATTAATCATCCCAACACTAGTAAATATATAAAAAAAAACCCAAAGATTTTTTAATTCGTTTCTGTTGATGATCTTTAATGTCATTTCCTCAAATAACGGTGCAAGTAAGAGATGTAATTTTTTGTATAAGTATTTATTATGGCAGTAGAGTTTAGTTTCCTAGAAGCACATCCAATGAAATAACATGTGCCTACCAAAAAGTGCTCAATGAGTAAACAGAGCAGGTATATTACATTTATTTATACATACATTGATGGCTACATATGTACATACATGTTTCTGTAATCACCCGTGCTGGGGAGATTACATCTTCAGGCCAAGAATTACCCTATGTTTCTGTAATCACCCGTGCTGGGGAGATTACGTCTTCAGGCCAAGAATTACCCTATGTTTCTGTAATCACCCGTGCTGAGGAGATTACATCTTCAGGCCAAGAACTTCCCTTTTGAGAGAAATTCTTGGCCTGAAGACGTAATCTCCCCAGCACGGGTGATTACAGAAACATGTATGCACATATGTAGCCATCAATGTTTGTATAAATAAATTTAATAAATATTTATTATACTAATACACAACTTTCCTGGGTCTAGCCAAGTTGATTTTTTTTAAGTGAAAAATCGACTTACTCCAGTGGACAGGTCTTTATGCTGGCCTGGAGCCTGTTGTGAACTTTCTATATAAAATATCCTTTGAGATCCTTCCATCGTTCATTCGACTGGCATGGTCAAGCCACTGGAGTCGTCATTGGATGAGTAAAGCAAACATGCTAGAGATGTCCATGGCTCTTGTTTGAAATATGGCTCTGCCAAATGAATCCCACGATTCTCCTGAGGTTGCACAGGTAGAGGCCGTTTAATCTGTTCTCGTGTTGGGAGTAATAATTTATATGTGAAAAATTAAATTATTGACGAAATTCCATAACTGTATAAGTATATTTTAGTAATGTAAATTATCAGTAAGTACGAACACTGGCGAAGCATAATTCTTTGTAATTTTTGACGGATGGTGCACAGTAACACAATAAACATTTTAATAATGAAACAGGACTTAAATTTAACTTTTTTAGTTTTTATACTGTAAATGAACGACTAACGCTTATTAACAAGATTATTATTATTATTATTATTATTATTATTATTATTATTATTATTATTTGCGCTCACTAGGAGTTTTCACACAGGCCATCATCAAAAATTTCTCTGTCAATAACCTGTGGCGTTCATTGGAGTCTAGGTGACGACAAGTCTTCCCAGATTTCCAGTACTCTCCACCTCTTTCAATAACATTTGCAGTTGAATTTGCGTTATTGCAACAGCCATTTACCATTGATTTCTTGCTGATAATGACTATTGACCTTCATTGGAATTTACGTGGCCATAAGCCTGCCCAAGATTCCAGTCTTCTTCACACTCATCCAGTGCAGGTCTGAGTAGTGCTTGGTCTCTTCAGTCTTCCCATCCTCTGTGACCCTTCACGATTTGGTGTGGTGTCAGTTGATGCTGACATTGCAATTTCTTTTTAAATTTTTAATTTAATTTTAATTTTATTATTTTATTTATTTATTTTTTTTTGGAAGGTAACTTTCTTATTATGGCTCAGAAGGAGCTTTCACACAGGTCATAAAGGATCTCTCCTTGAAAATAGCCTGTGGTGTTCTCTGGAAGCTGAGTGACAACAATGTAGAAAATATAAATGTTGTAATGGAGATGTGATGTCTGTAAGGAAATCTGTGATAGATTAGAAATTGACGTGCAAGGCAAGACAAATATGCATAATTAGCTACCCCCCCCCTTTTCTGTTCATTTCCTCTAGCTTTGCATCAGATTTTTACATTGAGATGCGATTCGGATGAACGCTAAACAGCTAAACAGTTAGATTTAGTTACTAACCTTTTTTCCTTTCTCTGCTTCTGTTAAGATTCGCCCTCTTTATCACTTCAAAAGCAGACCAGTTTTCACAGGAACGTGTGAACTCAAAATATTTTCTAACCAATAAAAATCATTTAAAACTCCAAAAGTGACAACCCTATGTGAAAGTCAAGAAGTCCATAAAACAGTGGCTTCATGAAGAGAAATTCAGACACCTGCGATGCCCCTCGGCTTTAAGTATCAACAACGTCTATCCTAGAAGACTACAGTGCGCCATGCTGAAATCCTTTTAAGCTTGCTGTTTTTTCTCAAGTGAAAATAGCACCGAGAAAGTAAGTAAACACAAACACACACACACACACACACGCACACGCACACACACACACACACGCGCGCGCACACACACAAATTTTGAAACAAACTTTTGGACGCTTTTTGTGTACATCTTAATCAAGAACTTTAAAACTTCACAAGAAACTTTAGTTTTTCAAAGTACATTTTATATTTCTGTAAAATTTTTGATATAACTATATATATATATATATATATATATATATATATATATATATATATATATATATATATATATATATATTTGTTAATACATATTTTCTCGCTTTCATTTCGAAATTCCCATTCTGGAGTTAGCTCTTGCTATCTGGTGAGCCATTCATAACATTCGTGTGTTATATCCATCTTTTTCATTCACCGATTTAATTACATGTATATTGACTGTTAGAGTTGTCTTTACACTTTTCAAAGGCGTTACTATGTAGCCAGGAGTGGCACTTCAAAACTACATCATTATCTTCGTTGTAGGAAAAGTATATCTTTTTTGATAAATTAGAGCTTTAGAACGTATATATAATGTGTGACTACTTCATTTAATCACATAAATTAATATATGATGATATAATTTTATGCGTAAATTTTCAGCATTGACTTCAACAGTGCTCAATGCATAGGTAGAGCTAGGTAGTAAGTTATGAAAATATACATGGCAATTAAGCTATACGAATTCTCACGAGAATGAAACGCAGAATATTCTGTGTAGCTGGATTGCCATATATATTTTCATAACTTACTATACACACACACACACACACACACACACATATATATATATATATATAGTGTATGTGTGTGATAGACAGCAGGGCCTAAATAAGCAAAGTCTCAGTAAAATAGTAAAATAAATTTAAAAGTGCTCTGTTCTGAGTATTGCAGTTATGATAAGCTCAATAGGTATAGTTACCTAGAGCTACATATGGAAAGTGTGTGAAATTATCAACTAAGTGTTCATAGGAGAAAACATGACAAAGTCATCTTTATATTCGAAACGATATCCTTTTTTATTCATTCAATATTTTCAAAATAAATCCATCGAGAAATAAATAAAATATTTCTGGATATCGTCTCCTCATCATCATAAATCGAAGGGGAGGGCGAGAAGACACCAAATTTTAACCAGTTATAAATATCTATCTATCTATCTATCTATCTATCTATATATATATATATATATATATATATATGTATATACATATATATATGTGTATACATATATGTGTATACATATATGTGTATATATATGTATATATGTACATATATATGTATATATATGTATATATATATATATATTTATGTATGTATATATATATATGTATATATATATTTATGTATGTATATATATATATATTTATGTATGTATGTATATATATATTTATGTATGTATATATATATATGTATATATATATATAACAAATGACAAAAGTATATATTCCAAATTTCATGATGTTGACCATCTTACAATTTATTCTTTATATATATTGCAATGAGGGTTTACAACCAACAAAGGCAAAATTCCATTATTTTACCTAATAGCTGATATTCCGAATTCATGTCTGCAAGCCGCCATTAATAGACTATTTCTCGTGTGGCAAACGGTCATAAACAACGTTTTAAGTTTTTGTAATTTGGATTATTCGGTTTAATTTTCTCTCGGTGCTTGTTAAGTCATATAGCTTGTTTTGTATATTACAACATAAAAAGGCATGAAATAGAAAATCCATTTAACGCAATGCAAACTATGAACATTTACAGTTTTTAATAACTTTTATTAACGATAAAAGACTAGATTGAATGTGCGTGTTCAAAAAGGTTCATTTTCATGTATCGTCACCTTTCAAAATAATATAAAGTAAGATGTTGGAAGAAACTGGGAAAAAAAGAGAATTTATTTCTTCTTTCTTTTCGTTGGTCGAATAGTGGTCACAAAGAGGAGTGTTTTTCGGTTTTACTCGGTTTTTACGGTGAAAGTGGGATAACTTCTCCCTTGATTGCACCTGTGTCCTGTTTCATTGGTGTTCTGTTTCCTTCTCTTCTCGTTTACAAAAATCCTGGGTTTATATTTCTCTTTGCTGGCTCCCACAGATACGTTGGTTTTAAATCTTATTTTTAGTATGTCCCGCTCCCATTGGCTAATTATTTTTTATTATTTTTCTCTTTTTGCCCGGATGAGTGCGTGGAGCTGATGCGTAGTAACGCATTTACACACTTTGTCTGTGACAGCCGACGAGTCAACATCCGGTTGCGTGTTTTATTACTTTCTCCGTGAATTCCCACAGTCGACAGTTCGTTTTTTTTTTTAATATGGTGTTCTAAGAAAAAAAACAACAGTATTTACTGAATTGTCATGTCGAAAATAGTAATATATCCAAAAATTGCGAAAATTCATTACTAGAACAATATCTATTTTGTTTTTAGTAAAAAAAAAAGTCCATTGCTATGGTCTTAAAAAAAGTCCGCCATTAAAGTGCCGAAATGGGAGATAAATATGTTCCCTGTATTCGCAATCCTCAAGATGTTTATATCTAGAGAAAATGAAATTTCCTACAATTTTCTTTTTTTAATTACTATAAATAATTTTTTACGCGATGAATCTGCGTAATTTTTGGATATATTACTGTTTTCGACATGAGAGGTAAGTATTGTTGTTTTTGCTTAAAACAAAATATTTTAAAAAATCTATTTGTCGTCTCTATCTTAGCAAGCACTGTTCTCTCATCTTGATTGTTATTTTCACAACGTTTTAGGTGATGTAACATCCGAACTTCTTTACGTGTATCTTGATGAACTCTGGAATCTGCATGGAATTTCAAACAGAATTCACAGAGTAGCATACAACACAAGAAAAATGGCCACAACGAATTTTTCTTATGTTTGCATACAAGTTGACATTAGTTGTTTTTCGAGCCAAATAAACATTTTACATGAAGTAAAAACACTAAAAACCTATTCAGGTAGGTAGAAGAGTAACTTATCTTGCCTTTGATAG
Source organism: Euprymna scolopes (assembly GCF_053919585.1). Classification (NCBI taxonomy): domain Eukaryota; kingdom Metazoa; phylum Mollusca; class Cephalopoda; order Sepiida; family Sepiolidae; genus Euprymna; species Euprymna scolopes. Next base: position 34,224,179 of record NC_136490.1, on the reverse strand, counting down.
CATTTATTTGTTGTATATTTGACTTTTGACCACTTTTACAAATGTGGATTGTAAAACAAACATGTCTTAAGTAATTCGAAATTGTATTCTTAATATCGCTCGCACTGCAGATTGAACCTTTATTCTTCAGTAACTTTGGACATAATTTTCCCTAGTACTTAATACGTTATACCACGACTCCTTATGGACAAATTACAATGTAAATTTTGAGAATCTTTAAACTAATTTTGTTTTCTTTTTTGCTTTATTTTTAAAGATGTAGTTTTAAGTTTAATTTACATGGTTTGTAGCAGACGAAATTGCAACAAAAATAAGCAGGAGTGAATTCTCGCGGCTGGGGATTTTGAATACACTTCCTTCTTGTCTCATCCAATCAAAAGCCAGATCTCAGTCACGTGACAGAGTTTATAAAAGGTAAAACCGGCAACGCTCATTTTTTCTTCTTCCTAGATCTTGGACTGACAACAACTCCACGTGGAACGGACCTGTCGCTCCCAACTTCTCTCTTGGGACACACACAAGAAATCACCCGGCCTTCTGGCTAAGGGTTCGACTATGACGTGAATACAAACGAGCCAACATGATTATCTCCACATACGATGCACACACAAACTTATTCTAAAGTACTGTCTCTAATCTTCCGCGGCGCACGTTTCCACTACAAACAAAACATACAAGAACTCAACAGACATGTCTAATTTTTAATCTACGTTTGCACACGGGGACGCTTTCTCTTGTGGGGATTAATAAGAATTGACTGCGGACTGGAAGATGCGGGACTTCCGGTGGAAAAAGGAAGTTTGGTTTTTGGCGCATTTTTTTCTGGGGTTTTGAAGAAGAAGAAAAAAAAAGGACGGTGGATTGTCCACGCGGCCGGAGGAGTCCCGAAAAGGTTATGAAAGTCAAAAACGACGTACTGGCCCCACGTTATGGCCTGAACGCCTTGAATGACTAAACACTGCTTCGTTCACGAAAACCAGAAAAGGAAGACGCCGAAGTAAATTCAAACCAACTTTGTTCCCACCTTAACCGATAAGTATAACCCAATGAACATTCTTTATGTTGATTTTCTCACACACATTTCACGAACATTCTCTTCTGCCACAAAACGAACCTTCTCTATATACCTCCCAAATAGCAAATAAAGTTGCCTTTTTTTATTCACTCTTAAAATATGTTTTTTTTTTATTTATTTCTATGGAGTCAGAGAGTTAGACACAAACCTGATAAACCTCTATAGCCCATACTCTAAATAACCCGTTTCCTTACACTTACTAACGAAGACAACTCAATAGAGCTGTTTATTAAACGCTAGAATAAAGCTTCTTTTCTTGTCTTCCATTTCTTCATTTTGGCGACTCCCGACATGATGGCGAACAACATTCATCGACATTTAATTCTAGTTTCAAACCTGATATAAATGATACCACGACTTAGTTTATGGTTTTCAGTAATTCATATACACATTCCATTTTTACTTGATACTAGCGGTGGGGGGGGGCAACTTTTCTCGGTCGTAAAATACGCTTAAATATGATATTTTAATTTGTCCAGATATATATATATATATATATATATATATATATATATATATATATATATATATATATATATATATATACAGGGTGGCCACAAAGTCACGCACCAATGAACTGAATTTGAATAAATGTTACTACTATAACTTTTTTTAATTTTTTAACCTTTTTAATTAACATTGGTGCGTTACTTTGTGGCCACCCTATATATATATATATATATATATATATATATATATATATATATATATATATATATATATATATATATATATATATATATATTATAGAGTCGTGATTTCAAAAGTAAGATTTTAACTTTTTTTTTTATAAATGAAGAATATTGCATTAATAATAATCTAATATATAAAAGGCTATATATGTGTCTGTCTCTATATTTTCAAACTCTATCTCCCCCGAAACTAAAAGTGGCAGATGTTTCATTACATTCAAGACGTTCAAAGAAAGTTTGTAGCAGTCATAAATTAAATCTTATTTTCTCTTACAGAGAAATATCCCTGTTAGGCGGTTTGGTCACACACTGGTCAATCAACTTACATGATGCATTGATTCTATTTGTCTCCTAAAAAACTACTTCAACCTCTTTAGGGATCACGATCAGTCAATAAAGAGAACTCTGAAAGCAACACAAAAGACTTACTCTCTCTCTCTCTCTCTCTCTCTCTCTCTCTCTCTCTCTCTCTCTCTCTCTCTCTCTCTCTCTTATTCTTGTCCACAAGACACTCAAGCATTGACTATCTTTGCCTGCATATAACTGCTGACAGACCTTTGACAACCCAACGAACCGTCTATCTTTCGTTTATTCAGTTGGACACCGTTCAACTTTCTTCCATTTATTCCAAACGGTGCACGTAATTGAATAAATCCTTTTGTTGTTATAAAAAATCGTTTTTTTTTTTTTTCATGCGAGAGTTTTCGTTACATACTAATAAACTATTGGAGTTGGTCTTAACACCTCACTGATGAGTTCAGCTCTAACAAATTTTTCCACATATATTTCATAAATACTCAAAATTGAAACGAGTGCGCGTTCTCTCTCTCACGCGCTCTCTCTCTCTTTCTCTCTCTCATGTTCACTTTTTACATTTCTTCACAGCGATGCCGAAGAAAAAACAAACATTTATTTCCCCTCTCTCGCTCGCTTTTTACATTTGTTTCAGTAATGAATTATATTTTTCAAACATAGTTACATTTCTTTTTGTGTACTTTATTTAAATTTGCACAATCTATTCCGATTGTCACTGAATTTAAAATAAATGTTTCGGCAATATCATCTACTGGATTCTATACATTGCGCACATGTTAACTTTTTTGTGGGTGTAAATTTGTACATTAGGTCCACCTCCACAATTGTTTTTAGAACGACGACCTGTAATGGTTTTCGACTATGCTGAATAAGAAAATCTCATTCAAATTTTGTGGAGTCAAGTACGTATAATGATATAAAGACCTGTACTATGCACTGCAATTTACTGGCTGCCAGGTTTATATGCACGTATCATAAATAAATCTACTTCTCTCCTACCGACACTACCACCTCCATTTTTTTTTTTTTTTTTTTTTTGCATCTGCGGGTGAATATGTTGACAATGATTATCACGGTTGAATTTGGGCGAATTATTTTTCCATCCCCACCCTAAAAAAAAAGGGTTGTCTACTCCGAAAGCCGTTCTTTACATGGAGATTTTTTTTTGGGGGGGGGGCTATTCCAAACGCCGTTCTTAAGATGGGGAGGTTGGTGGGGTCTATTCCGAAAGCCGTTCTTAACATGACAATACTTAAAGAAGTGAAGTAAAAAAAAAAGTCGAAATTATTTTGTTTTACGCATTAACAAAACGACAGAAAACTAGAATTTAATTTTATTCTATTAGTGGAAGAGTTGAAAAGAAGAGGAAGACTTGAACAACAAACGAAAACAGCCAGTGCTGCTACCACTGATTTCGATCACTCTACACAGTCCATGCATAGTGAGAATCCCTAACCTATAAAACTTGTTTTTTCTTTCCATTATAATTCTAATGGACAATTTTTCGTAATTTTATTAATTCATGCTGATTTACGTATTCCCTTAATTGCTTTTTTAAAATTGAAACAGTATCTGCATTTCATCGCCCCAAACCAGCACTAATCGCCAGTAAAAGCCAGATTATTTCATTTCAGCCACGGTCGCCAGTGTTCACACTTGTTCAGGGACAGCAGTGGCCACCAACAACTGTAGTCTACTTTTTTTTGCGAAGGGATGGGGCAGGCTTCGACCGGGCAACGCTGGTTAACGGGTCATGCTAGTTTGAAATAAATTATTTTCCAACAATGTCATAGTGCTTCTTTTTTTTTTTTTTACATAAGCGTCACCACTTATCAAGGCCGATAGGCCACTCAAGGATAAGGGTTAAAGAGTGTACAGCAGTCAAAAGGACAATATAGTAATCAATAGTAATGGAAGTTCGGTAAATTTGTTAACTTATGTGGAACGGCTCATCAGAAACTTGTTTACGTTAGACTTGAAGACAACCATATTATAGACAGCGGGAAAGCAGGAAAACGGAAGACAATTCCACAGGCGTGCAGTTCTAAGAAAGAAGCTTTGATCATGGAATCTATGTTTAGTTTTATCCACAGATAAAGAGTGGGGGAAACTAGTGATAGTGTTTTCAGCTAGACGAGTGTTTCTTGTGAAAGTTTGGCGAGGGGGGACCATAGATTGAAGCTCAGTCGAACACTTTCCATGAAAATAACGATAAAGCAGAGACAAACTCACAACATCTCTTCTGTGAGACAGAGGTTGCAGCGAAGAGAAAAGGATATCTCCCACCAGGCCACAAAGTCTATTTTAAACCCTATCAAGGCAGGACAAGTCTTTTCTAGCAGCTCCTGGCCATATGTGGCAACAGTACTCCATCCTTGGACGTATCTGGCTCTTATATAGATAGAGAATTGCATCAGTAGTGAGATATCTACTGGATCAATAGAAAGATCCCACCATTTTTCCAGCGGCCTTGGCAACAGATTTGATGTACGTATTCCATTTAAGATCAGGAGTAAAGGTCAAGCTCAGAAGCCTGTCAAAACTTGAGGCCTCTCCAAGACGAGAGACATTCATTTTAATTGATGCCAGATGGGGATCAGAACGTTGATGGTGTAAAGGTAGAAGCTTGGTTTTCGATGCATTAAAAGTAACTAGCTACTCCTTTCCCCATTGTACCACATGATCAAGATCAGAGGAGGGAGAATCGGAGAGAACTTGGTCGTTTACTGTCTCAGATGTGCTACCATAGATGGTAGTGTCATCAGCAAAAATGTCTACGAATGATGTAAGGATGTGATTTTGAAGGTCATTAATGTAGATCAGGAAAAGAGTTGGGCCCAGGATAGACCCCTGAGGGACTCCAGCATTAATACTGTGAGCTTCTGATTTTTGCCCATCAACTACTACTCTTATGAAACTATCAGAGAGAAATGATTTAATAATTGAGAAGACATTTCCAGTTATACCATAGCTGGAGATCTTGTGAAGTAAACCCTTATGCCATACTCTATCAAAGGCTTTTGATATGTCAAGAGCAATTGCCCTAGAAAGGTTGCCTCTGTCGAGAGATTTGCTAATCCTAGGAGATATAACTGTAAGCACATCTGCTGTAGATCTTGTAGAACGGAAACCATATTGTGTGTCACTGTTAATTTTGCTAAGATAGTTGATTACTTCTCTATTTAACACAGATTCCAGCAACTTACTCATGACGCACAGGAGACTTATTGGCCTGTACTGAGAGGAGGATGAACGATGTGATTTTTATTTTTAATTTATTTAAATCTATAAGGATAGACCACCGAGAAAATCTAGCATATCTAATGCTAAGAGGGCATATTGTTTCACCTGCTTGATTGGAGCAGCCATTTTCAATTGATACAAAGCATCTACTTTACTATAACAATTTTTTTTAATTATTGCTAATGTGCAAACATTATAGCTAATAAGACGGAATATGATTTATAATAGCGTTGTTGTGTTAAGACGACAAAATTATTTTCTATCATTTGCTTCATTATCATTACGTGATGAATTAACTAAAAGGTGAATTGGGTCAAATATCAATTCCGCAGTGAAGTTTGTTTTGATTTAGTTTCAGTAGTCACGTCACACTCGAATTCTAAATGAATGCTTTTGTTTTCTCGAATTCTAAATGAATTTATTTGTTTTAATTTTTATTTAAGTGTTATGAAGTGAAATCACGATATAGTTGCGTTGTAATCTTTGTGTAAAAATAAATGTATAAAAGTACTAATAAATAAAGGTCATAGTTAGATTTCACGGTTAGAGTCGTTAAAACCGGAAGTTAAAATCCGGTTAGTCTCGCATATTGCGTCTTACAGTAACGAAAAAAAAAGCAAAAAGAAAACAATAAAAGTAATGGCGTTTTCGCGTTAAAAAATTTTTTTTTCTATTTTATTATGGGAGAAACAGAAAGCATAAATCAGGGGGAAAAGATTTAAAAAACAAAAAACAAAACAAAAAACGACATAAGTAACCTTGTACGATTCCAAACCGGCGTGTTTCCTCGTACTGTTCCTTGTGAACGCATCCGATGCGGTGTAAATGGGGAGAGGGGAAAGGAGGAATCTAAAATAGAGAAAAGATGTTGCAACTTCCATTGAATCTAAGCGATTGTGGCAGTGGACCCTCACCGGAAAAAAATATAGGAATGTGCCATTGTCGAGGAACTGTAGAGGTAATAGGCCTATAGCAAACCTCAGATAATGAGCTACAGTATATACGCGTTACATTTGCCTGTAATGTTAGGATTTTTAATCCTATTAAGGTCAAAGTCGGAGGGAAAAAATGAGCTCATTTTCTTTATATAGATGTCGAGGAACTGTAGAGGTTATAGGCCTATAGCAAACCTCAGATAATGTGCTACAGTCTGTACGCATTAAATTTGCCTGTAATGTTAGGATTTTTAATCCTATTAAGGTTAAAGTCGGAGGGAAAAAATGAATTCATTTTCTTTATATAGAAGAAGATAGATAGAAGAAGAACATTTGATTAAATAGGCAGGTAGAATATTGGTCCAGATGAGAAGGCAGTAATCCCATATAATGCATGAAGCAACCATGAATTCTTGTTATATGGGATTACTGCCTTCTCTCCTGGACTAATATTCTGCCTACCTGGCAATAATACCCCGGAAGACATCGTACACCTTCCAATAATGGAATGCCCAGGTTGTATGAAACTCCTTTTCCTATAATTATTTCCATATAATTATTATTCACCACCCAAAAAAAAAACGTTTTCAATATTTGTGCTGAAATACGTGTCTATTCACAGTTGGACATTTTGCTAACTGCATTTCATTTCCTCTGATGATATGAGGCATTATTGAAAATCCATGGATTAAGGAAGTTAACATAACCCCCTTCTATATATTCCTTTTGTCAAACAATAAATTCTTAACTCAAATATATGTGTCTATATTTGATTTTCAGAATTTAACTTTAACCACTAAACTTATATATTGCTCTATTCTTAAATATTGAGCTTCTCCTTTTTGGCTAGGATCATCCTGAAAGTATTATCTCAAGTAATATCCATCAGAATATTTCACCTGATTTTTAATCTGTGTCTTATATATATATATATATATATATATATATATATATATATATATATATATATATATATATATATAACATTTTAATGACACTGAACGTAGTGCCGTTATTAATTTTTTGAGGGTTTGCTTTTTTACCCTATAGTTTAAACATAAACCATTAAAGAAGAAAATTTCACAAAGAAAAGAAAAACAAAATACAATTCTAAAGTGTATTTCTCCTAAGCTCTAATTGTATGTTTAAAAAACATAAATTAGATAAATAAAAAAAAAAGGTAAATAAGAGGAGGGGCAGAAAAACAAAAATCCTACCGAGACGTTTTTCAGCCAACCCTTTTCAAGATTAACGTTGGCAACGGAGAAGGAAACATCGTTTAAAAACGTATTCAACAGATCCTAAATTATTAGCGAGGAGAAAAAAAGAATTGTGTGGGATAAAAGGAAACAATCTCAATGAATACCCATAAGTTCCAAATTATGGGTATATTCTTTCTGTTTACACAGAGACGGTTGGCGTAAATTAATGCATACTGTCTCGAAAATGTTTAAGTGAATTCTCGGGCACGCACTGTGTAAAATCGAGAAAGTCTCATCAGTGTATCCGCCAGTACAGATCTGGCACTATAATAAATGTTCACTGATGGCCGACTTATGAGCCTGTAAACGCCCGGATGTTGGCCATTTTTTGTGCCTATGTATCGAAGGAGGGAGGGGGACGTTGGGAAATTCTAACCTCCAAACGTTGAATGGTATGTCCCACGTAGTCAGCTTCACACTAAACAACCATATTATATTAAGTGGTAGGGATACCATCCTTTCGAAAGGAGGGGAAAGCATTTCTCGTCCCAAACACCGTTCGAACCTTGATTGCAAAATAGCAACGTGAAACGGCTGTAATAATTTTATGTGAAAACTCATGGCTTTTCACACCAATCCACGGGAGCTTAACAAACAAACAAACAAACAAACAAACACACATATGCAGTACGGTATTTTACGTATTCCAACCTACTATATAATTTCTCTGCATCAAAATCGCACACAAACGACGTTGATGTGCCGTAAAACAAACGAGTCAAATGTTATATGCAAGTACAGAATTTGCATAATTTTTATCGTTCTTTTATCTCTACAATAAAATTAAAAATTTTATGAATTTCCAAACAAATAGCAAAAAAACCACTTCGTGAAAGACGTCTATAATTATTGAGGTGATTATTTTATTTCAAAGCGATATCGAAAGTTTCTAAACAAACAGTAAAGATAAGACAGATTTGTTGGTAGTTAAAATCTCGCCTGCCACATTCGTGACTTACGGCATTTTTCTTCGTTTCTTATCCTTATCAGCAATGTAGTTCTGGTTGAGGGAGTGTCCTTATTCTTCTGGGGCCTAATTACATATATCGACAGGTGTTATAAGATCCGCCTTCTCAAAACATTATCGTATTGTTTGCTCAAGACAAAATGTCAGAATAACTACATTGTGTAAAATTGTACTTGATAAAATAAAACAAAGTTTTTTGGTTTGTTTGTATTTTTTTTTCTTACGGCATATCAATCTTTTTCGTGTAATGCAATGTCGAATCCAGTCATTTTTGTAACTGTTTATTCTTTAATATATTCAAATATCTATTCACGGCTTTAACTTTTTCTGGTTATTCGTAGTGAGTGTGTTTATGAGAAAAGGGAGAAAAATGAAAATGTTTGTGAGTATTTAGTGGAGTAGAGATAAAACTTTCTCCCACCCTTATGTTTTCAGGCAGAAGTATGCAGTCTCACAGCTGACTTATCTTCTCATTATCGTCGTCGTCGTCATCTTCATCATCACCATCACCATCGTCGTCATCATCATCATCATCATCATCATCATCATCATCATCATCTTATTATCATTATTATTATTATTATTATTATTATTATTATTATTATTATTTTTATTTTTATTTTTTTTATAATAGTTCTTCCACAAGCCATCTACAGCAATCACTCACTGATCATAACCTGTGATGTTCCCTGGAATCCGAGTGATAACAAGTTTCCACAGATTTTCAGTACTTTCCGCACTTTTGATAACATTACAAATGACTTTGTTCTATCGTAACAGCTGCTTACCATTGATTTTTCGATGGCAACGATCATAGGTATTCCCTGGGGTTTGGGTGTCAAAAGGACTCCCCACGGTCCCAGTGTTCTCTCTACTCTTCCAGTGCGGTAATAATTCAAAATTAAGTAGAAGTACTAAAAAAAAAAAAAAAAAAAAAAAAAAAACAACGTCTAGTCAATCATAAAATCTTTAATAATGAAGCAACTTCTGAAATATTTCAGGTTCATGAAGAAGAATCCTTGCAAAGAAGATTAATTTCAAAATGTGTCAAAAATGTCTTGGACAGTTCCAAAAAAGACAAAATCAATAATCAAAATCAGATATCAAAAATCTTTCTCTTAAATTATCAGGTTCTGCTAAACTTTCACCTCATTACCAATGATCATGGCGTTGTCTCACCACCCACACAACACTAATTAACCCTTAACCTCGAGTTGACTTTGGGCCTTGAGGCTAATCAAACTTTGTTCAATTTCATTCATTTTCAATCTTTTCATTATATTCTGCATCATTCAACCGACAGTCCATTCATCCTATTAACTCTTATCCTCGAGTTGCCTTTGGCCTTGATAAGTAGCGACTCAAAAGAAAATCTTTAAGAAATGCGACGTAATTACTATGATAAGACTTGTTTAAATATTCACTTTAATAAATTTGCATATTAGAAAATGACTGCATAAATAGTATCTTCTACTCCATAATAAAGACCAATGTGTGTATATATATACGCACATATATATGTTGTCTCACTAACCACCTCTCATTAGCCCTTATCCTCAAGTAGCCTTTGAACCTTGATAAGTGGTGACTCATAGTCACGAAAAAAAAACTGTGCACTTTCACATCTTGTTGAAAAAAATTTTGGTTGTTTGTCCAACATTAAGACCCAGCTTAAACTTAAGCATAAACTTTAAGGATGCGTTTCTTAATGAGGCCATGTTGCACATTCATCTGTATGACTTTCAAATCAAACTATTATCCTCGAATGGCTTTTGGACTCGATAAGCGGTCACCCAGTAGTAAAAAGGACGAAGAAAAGTAATACAGAACATGTCAGCACACGAAATCACTATAACACAACCAATCACAGCAGGTACTTTCATGGCTTAAATCGCTTTGGACACATAATATATTCATGGCAAACTAATGCCTTGTCACGGCATAAATTCTGACTCATTTAAGTAAAACAAAACCGGATGAATGACAATAAATATAATAGGTGGTGTTTTTCATGCCATGTTAGTTTCAATAATATTATAAAAGCCCACCTAGTTTTGCACAAATGTGGACCCCTCTCCCGTGTACATCTGCTCCCATCTCTGAACCTCATATTACCATTTTTATTCTTATTTTTTATTTTTTCATTTTATTTTACCTTTTTTCATTCCAAACTAGGCATATTGCTATTTAGACGTAAGGGGGTTACTATTTGGGATCGTGTCTAGCAAGGGAATGTGGGGAGTTGAGCAGCGAGATGTCTGTTCACATTACATTTAAACTTCTGCATGTCAGTACAGTCAGGGAAGCAGGAAACGGGATGGAGAGAGAAATTTCAAAGTCTAGCAGTCCAAAGGAATAAACTATTAGACTTGAAGGCTTTCCTGCATCTATGGATCTCTACAGTGAAGGAGGGGTGCTGCTTGTCAGGTTAGGCAGGAGTATGTAAGTTGCGAGGACAAAAGTCCTATGAGTTTATCAGAGAACATTCCATTAAAGTTCTTGTAAAACAGGTATGGTGATATTGCATCGATGGTACAGAGGTTGTGTTTTGCTGATAATGCAGGATCTATTCGATTCTTGACTCTTTTTTGGACCTTGTCTAAGAGTTAGAGACTAGTGGTAGATACACCACCTAGTATTGCACGAATGCGGACATCTCCCCATGTACATCTGCTCCCATTTCTGAACCCCATATTACCATTTTTATTCTTATTTTTTATTTATGTAAATTTATTATTTTTTCTTCTTTTTCTCTTTTTCACCCCAAACAAGGGAGATTGCTTCTTAGACGTAAGGGGCTACTATTTGGGATCGTGTCTAACAAGGGACTGTGGGGAGTTGAGCAGCGAGATGTCTGTTCACATTACATTTAAATGTCTGCATGTCAGTACAGTCAGGGAAGCAGGAAACTGGATGGAAGGAGAAATTCCAAAGTCTAAAGGAAGTAATTATTAGAGTCGAAGGTTCCTCTACAGTGAAGCAGGGAGATTTTGCTGCTTATCGGGTTAGATGGGAGTATGTATATTGAGTGAGGCAGAAGTGCAATGTGTTCATCGGAGCACATTCCATTAAAGTACTTGTAAAACAAGCACATGGATGTAAAATTGCGTCGATTTTACAGAGGTTGGAGTTTGACAGTGCAGGGTCTATTAGATTTGAAACTTGTCTGGGATTTTGTCTAAGAGTTAGAGACAAGTGGTAAATGCACCAGCCTATATGTGGCAACAATACTCCATGCATAGACGAATGCAATATTACTTACATTTTTATATAAACAGAATTCTTCAAGATTAGATACTCCTCAGAGTAATATGCATTTCAATATATATATATATATATATATATATATATATATATATATATATATATATATATATATATATATATATATAAAGGTAGGCTTTTTTTAAATTTTACTTATTACTCGCGGGGGGTGGGGCGTCTGACTTTGCCCATACTCGTTCAAAACTTTGAGGCACAATTTCACACACACGTTTAGGCATTTTTCATATCAAAATTTAGTATAGTCAAATTCTTCGACCTGGATGCATTCGTGGCCATATCACTAGTGTTCGCACTGGACTCTAATAAATAAACCTCCTGGTAAACGTCGGAAATGATCAAAAGACTGCTTTTTTAAACGGGAAACTTACGGACACGTCAACCTCCTCCAACGTGTTAACGAACCAGGAGATTTTCGTAACTCCCTTCGAGTGGATGTGCCATCGTTCTATGAGTTACTCGACCTCGTTGAGCCATTGATAAGGAAAAAAGGCCTCGCCATGCATCCATCCACGCCACCAAGTAAACGCTTGTCCGTCACACTCAGGTACCTGGCGTCTGGAAATTCCTTTGAAGACTTGAAATTTCTGACAGCAACATCTCTGCAAGCAATTGGAAAGTTGATTAATGAAACCTGCGAGGCTATCATTCTTTGTCTGAAGCGTCAGCAGACTATAAAGGTAAGGTCGTCAATAAATTAAAAGCATATACTGTTTTGAAACTTTATTATTATACGAAAGCAATTGAAATCAAAATCAACTGAGAACACGTACTATCTGTTAAACGTTATTATTAGGATAAACAGACAATGTGAAAGAACGAAAGACCAACACAAGTTAAGAATTTGACATAAGGTTTATTTTACAATCGGTATGGGAAGGAATAAAATAAAACGAGAAACAATGACAGCACGAACGAATTTCTATATAAATCCATAGCTAAACCGAACGAAGAATATACATCTATCTATACGTATATATTTTTGTTTTTCTATATCTATCTGTGTATCTGTGTGTTTGTGTGTCTGTGTACATTTCCCTACGCAATAACTCTGTCAATTTTTAGTCTACAGACTCGAAATTTGATATACAGGTTATTGAGATTTTGAAAAATCGATGTGATCGGTTTTTTGCCAGAAATTTGGCGATTAAGGGATCAATGTTCAACGATTTGACCTTGGAGAACTCTACCAAACTCCTCCGACAATTTTGGGTCTATGCACTTGAAATTTTAGATATAGGTTCCTTGGACATGGATCTAACTTAATAACTTGATTTGAGCCCAAAACAATAAATGTTAAGGGGATATAATAGGGGTCAAAGTTAAAAAAAAAATTGACCTCTGCGGTTTCTTTCAAATTACTCAGACAATTTCTGGTCTAAATATTTGAAATTTTACATAAAGAGTATTCAGAGATAGGGCAAGCTTTTTCATCAGTTTGGGTCGAAAATTTTTAGTTACCAATATATAAATATATGTATGTATGTATGTATGTATGTATGTATGTTTGCATGTCTGCCTTAAACTTTCAATAGAGGCGACGGATTTTACCAAGATCAGTATCGTTTTAAAGTTCGACCTTTCATACGACAAATATCGAAAAATTGGCTAAAAACATTAATATCTTCCCCTTCAACTAGGCACTTTTCTATAGGGGGGGGTCACTTTTTTCGCTGATATTTTTAAAAGTTATCCTCTCCTTTAGATTGTCTAGCCTTAATTTTAAAAAATGTTGCTTCCGGTTTGGCGGTGGTTGTAACAGCATAAACGTTAGGTTTTACCCCGTTCTTTTTCTCCTTTGCGGTACGGGTTTGAGCCTGCCTTCCTACTACCATTTTTTTTTTTTTTTTTTTTTCCTCAACATACACATCCAAACACCCGGGAAACGTCGGGCTGAAATGCTAGTACAACATAAAAACATTAGGCTGAGTTGTAAATTCATAAAAAAATGACGCTGGACTTTTACCATTAAAAACGCTACCTGAAATGAAATGGTTAAAAATGAAATTGAAAGAGAAAAATAGTTACTCATGTCGACATTTTGAACGATTTTACCCTGAAAAAATGATTTTCCTTCTAGGGCACTTAACTTTTCAGAAAAAAGTTAAAAAAAGAGAAATAAGAATATATATATATATATATATATATATATATATATATATATATATATATATATATATAAAGCTGAACGTGTGTGTGTGGTCACGAATAGGCTCCTATATGGTTGACTATTTTAAAAAAACTGATTACATATAATGATAGAAGATGTATCGAGGATCAGGAATGGGTATGTTTGATCTGGCAGAACGGTGGTTCATAAAAATTGTGGGGTCTGCGTTCGCGTCTGGCCTCCAAAATATGGAAAAAAAAAAAAACGTTTACAAGGGTTTTTGATATAGATGCACATAAGAATACTTTGATAAGTATGTTTCAACTTAAGTAGGGATGGTATAATAAAATTGTGGGGTCTGCGTTCGCGCCTGTACTCCATGAAGATATGGCGCAAACTTTAACAAAGACTTTTCATATCTATTTGCGTAAGTATACTTTGATAATTATGTTTCAGTTTGAAGAAATATGGTATAATAAAATTATTGGGTGTTCGTTCGCGCATGACCTCCATAGAATGGAAATATGTCACAAAGTTTAACAAGGTTTTTTAAAAGGGGTGAGGGTCCACAATAACACCTTAACTTTAATCTTAATTCACGTTAGCTATTATTTATTTTTTGGAGTTGAATCATATTGTGTCGAATAAATTCACCTCATAAATTCACGTTCTTATTAAAGTGAAAACCAAAAAAAAAAAAAAAAAAAATCGGAACTTTAGACAAATTTTGCATAACTCTGTATTTTTCTTTCTCCACTTGTACGTGGTACTCTTTCGAAAATAGATAAATAGATAAATAGATAAATAATAAAAAAAATAAGAATGTTACTTGTTATCGTGTCAAAAGAAGGAAAAATCCTGCTCACGTGATTACGTGTCTTTTTAAAAACATTTACATAACCGTTTTATTTTTATTTTTCCGTTTAAGCTTTTTTTTGTCAGTGTACTAGAAGGAATTCAGTTGATTACAACCCTTTCTACGTGTTCTTTACATTACAATAGTACAACCCTAAATCCGACGGCGCAATACTACACTGTTCAATACTGTAAAACTGAAACAAAGCTGTTCTGTTTGAAAAGTGTGCCATTTTCTTCTTATTCATATTTATATCGATTTTTGCTTTTTAAAGTAATTACGTGTTTACTTTTTTAATATCCTATTTTGCTGTTTCGGATTATTTTACTAAAGTAAGTAAAGCTTCATTATTTTCAAAACTCTTTCGTCGCTATTATTTAGTAAGAGTGTTTAGCAGAAAAGCCAACAAACGACTACCCGAAAAAATAAATATCAAGAAATAAATGTTACCAAAGTCAATAAAAGTTCAGTTCATGTTTCTTTTTGTTTTGAAATAGTTTTTAATGCTCTTTACTTGAAATAATTTCAGCGAACCGAAATTAAAACGAAATTTGAGGCGATAACGACTTAAATGAATTTTTATATAAACTACACATACCATAATCGAATATTCCTCAAGCACAAAATAATGGAAACCATTAAAATATGTTTATAAATATTCCTTACTTTGACGGAACTCTCTTAAACTGTTAACACAGAATGCTCAGGTGCTCCTCCTTCAAATTGGAAACGGGGCTCTCCTTTTCAAAGTCGCTGCCATTTTGATTTTTTTTTAAACTGGTTCATGAATTAAAATTTTTTTTTTTTTACAAACTACTTAAAAATAAAAACCAATGAACTTTCCTTTCATAAAAGTAACTTTTATTGGCTATGGTAACATCCATTTCTTGTATATTTATTTTTTTATATATATATATATAACATTTTCTCTTTGTAAGGAAACATCATTTTGTTGGTCACTTGGCTGCGAATGGAAACAAATTGATATAAAAAAATATTTTTTCGCGAAAATTATCTTTACTTTCATCATATTTTGCTTAGGGTAAAATTTTTGAGTATCAAAACCTATCTCTTTACAACCCCCTCCTTTTCGTAACCTATCATACTTTCATCAATCACAGTCAATTTTCTGTGGACTGTTTTTGAACCCAGTCAACGACGGGTACTTCTGCTAGTATGTATATATATATATATATATATATATATATATATATATATATATATATATATATATATATAAACTTGTATTTAGGGGAATTGAAACAAACTCAATTTGGTTTTAGCCGGTAAAAATAGCTGCTAAGGGGTCAAAATTGAAAATAAATGAAACTTAGCAAAATTGAAAATAAATGAAACTTATATAACTAAACGTATCATTTCTACGAATGCGCAAATATACATTTATATCTTTAACAACGGTGTGTTTTTTTTAAAGTCTTTGTATGTGTATGGATTTACATCAGACAGTAACAAATAAGTCTGAAGAGTTACATGTTTTGGTTTCGATTCTAGCTGATGGCACCCAAGTCTTATTTTTTTTACTTGTGAAATCACTACTATATGTTGGGTACAATATAATAATCAATAGAGCATTGGCTCTGTAATAATAAATATGGAATCTTCATAAATTAAAATAACATATTTGAGCGTATTTTACGACCGACCAACACCGGGCAGCCTGCTGCACACACGCACTCAACACACACGCGTGTAGGAACACACATACACACACACACACACACACACAAACACACACGCGCGTACGCACGCACACACACACGCACGCACACACAATGTTCTATATTGTAGAGTTATGAATGAAATAATTAATAACTCATTTTGTGAGATGTGCAAGTTTCCGGGGAGAAGCATTTTGTTCAGAAGAGAAACTTGTGCCTCCCATCTTTATGAAGTTTATACTCATAATTTCAAGATACCAAAAGCTATCTTTTTAAATGTCAGTCAGTACTGTGGTTGTGATAGTAAGGACTGTTAATTGGGAGCGATTATTTAACACTAAAAAAAACATTCGTTCAATTTTTGGTCACCGACGTTTTTTTTTTTTTTCGTTTTTTTTTTTTCTTACATGAATGAATTAATCCCTTAGTACCACGATCGTCTTTTCTAATTTAAGAGAATGTAAATCCAACATGAAAAAAAAAAATCTGTGCGTGGTGAATGTAAGTGAGATGCTTGAAATTCATGCAGTGTTAGTTTCAAAACATTTTGCCAAAAGTTAGTGGTTAGGCCAAGTCGTATTTATAGATAACCAGTTGTAGTTTGTGAAATATAACCTAGCGCTTATATCAGCACATATTTTCTAATGTTAAAAAGAGCTAATACAATTACATCAGCCGATCTTGAAATAAATCTCATTCTTGTATATAACAGGGGCGCGTACGAAATTTATTGTTTTTTTTTTTTATCCAGAAACGCAGAAAAACCATAATACTTGATGCTTGCCTTGAAAAACCGAAGAGATATATAATGTCAGCTATTGCTTGATATGTGACATGGTTCCTGGCGTTTGTAGAGGCCATCTTTGGAGTGTTTTGTGTAGAATTGAGGTATAAGTGTCATTGTTTTGGCGAAGGAAGAATTTGAAAGGATATATATATATATATATATATATATATATATATATATATATATATATATTTATAAATTACTAACTAGCTCTACCTACGTATTGAGCACTTTTGAAGTAAATACTTAAAGTTTACGCATAAATCTATACTTCCGTAGATTAAATTTATGTAAGTAAATGAAGTATATATATATATATATATATATATATATATATATATATATATATATATATATATATATATATCCTTTCAATATTTATATATCTATTCAATATATATATATATATATATATATATATATATATATATATATATATATATATATATATAATGAAATGGAACATTGAAATAATAGCAGGGTCACCAGGTAATAAGTACTGCTTAAAACATAAACAGAATTTTATGAATGAAAAATGAAAAGTACAAAAGTTTATAAGAAAACGTGTTTATATGAGAAATAAGAATATGACGCTACTGTTACTGTTAGTATTTTACTTATTTATTTAATTTATTTTATTTTATTAATCATTTAATTCCTTCTTCTTATCAAGATACTGTAGTGTGACTAACTATTCATAGTTCAACACGTGCTTGGGTAAAGGAGTTAAGTGAATAGTAATTACAAATGAAAATGGTCATTGTGTGAATATATGAGTATTTGGCAGCGTAGCATTGTGTATGAGTATGCGTTACCTTTGTTCTTGTGTGTGCAGATGTGTGTAGATGTGCGCAAGTTATGAAAACTGGATACATGAGTCATAGAGTCCTTTCGCGTTGGCATAACAGTTAAAAGCCCGGGTGGGTTGTTGAGTTGTGTTCCTTTTGTTCGATCAATTGGTGGGGCTTCTCTTTCTGCGCCTTATCTGTGTATTAACTGCCGATGGATTAATGTCAATGCTCCAGTATCAGTAATGACTTACATGTGTTTTACTATCGTTTGACTTTATTATGTGAAAGTAATTTTCAAGTTAACAATCGAATAGAAAGTAATTCCAGGCTTGGATTAAATAAAGTTTAGCGACAAAAGCAAAATATTATAGGAAGGAGAGTTTATATTTGTCAACTATATAAATAAAACAATAACCTTTGCATATATTCTTGTCATATAACAAATCTGACATCGTTATACAAGATTGTCTAAGGTATTTTTAATTCTCTGTCTATAATTTTCATTATATGTTTTCTAGGTTTATAATTTTCCTTGGATATTTTTATAATATACTAGTAGGGCCTGTGTCCAGGCGTTGTCTTGGGAAATTTAAGAAACCAATAATCTCAACCTAGAGGAGTAAATTGATGCGAAAAAGACATTTTTCTCTAAAATGATATAAAAATACTTTTTGTGCAATTCAAAGGGAAATCAGTCTATACGAACAGGTACAGAGTTATGACCCTTTTATAAAGATGGCTACCATTTAAAAATAATTCTGATCCAGACAAAGTATTTTCAGAAATGAATTAATACGAATTTTATTCTTTTTAATAATACACTGCAATTATGAAGTAATGTGCACCTCTTCTCCATTTTCTCTTCTTCTCCTTGTTCTGGTCATGTTGTCGCCTCTCACATTGGCGACTACGACTAAATAACACAAGAGAAACAAAAGAAAGACAATAAAAAAACACATTGTGTAGATATCAGTTGTGTTCTGGGTGTGTGCGTAATATCATTGCAGAAAACGACACTCCAAACGCTGACGTTAACATCTTAGTTGTCTGTCGGTCGAAATCAATCCATCTCAAGCCCGCCAAAGCTGCCCTGAACTACAACTTACTGTCAACTCCCGTCACACACAATGATCAAAAGGAAAATTGATGAATCAAAATCAAATGCCGATTTCATAGGAAACAATCTATCGATGATAACAAAAACACGATAAATAGACTGACTTTACTTTATAAATTTGATGTACATTAAACTAATAAAGAAAAGACAATAGAATTCCTGAGTTATGAACTATTAGAAGTTCCAGAGAAGAATGGTAAGCTCAAAATTTCTTTTAATGTCGAAAATGATGTAAGTTAAGCTTTTTTTTTACATTTTACAATTGATTGCTACTGATATTAAGAACATTCTAACGAATTTTGCCTCAGCTTAGTAGAATGAAAGTAGCTGTATTTAGATCCTCGCTTTCGTCTGAAAATAAGGAAAGTGAAAATAAGGTAATATATAAACAAACATTGTTAAAAATAACAGGAAGCCTCTGCTTAATCATAACATTTTTATTTTTTCGATTTTTCTAATATTTTTTTGCGTGAAAACCAAAAACAAATGATAA